>NC_077234.1:146823676-147128051 GCF_027887165.1 Monodelphis domestica | reverse complement strand
ATTAAAACTTTGTCAGAGGTTTCCATGAAGATTTTTTCCCAATTTGTTGTTTCCCTTCTGATTTTAGTTACATTGGTTTTGTTTGTACAAAAGCTTTTTAGTTTGATGTAGTCAAAATTATTTATTTTACATTTTGTGATTCTTTCTATGTCTTGCTTGGTTTTAAAGCCTTTCCCCTCCCAAAGGTCTGACATGTATACTATTCTGTGTTTACCCAATTTACTTATGGTTTCCTTCTTTATGTTTAAGTCACTCACCCATTTTGAATTTATCTTGGTGTAGGGTGTGAGGTGTTGATCTATTCCTAGTCTCTCCCACACTGTCTTCCAATTTTCCCAGCAGTTTTTATCGAATAGTGGATTTTTGTCCCAAAAGCTGGGATCTTTGGGTTTATCGTATACTGTCTTGCTGAGGTCGCTTTCCCCCAGTCTATTCCACTGATCTTCCTTTCTGTTTCTTAGCCAGTAACAAATTGTTTTGATGACTGCTGCTTTGTAATATAGTTTAAGGTCAGGGACTGCAAGGCCCCCATCATATGTGTTTTTTTTTCATTATTTCCCTGGATATCCTTGATCTTTTGTTCTTCCAAATGAACTTTGTTAAGGTTTTTTCTAAATCAGTGAAGAAGTATTTTGGTAGTTCAATGGGTATGGCACTAAATAGATAAATAAGTTTGGGTAGGATGGTCATTTTTATTATATTGGCTCGTCCTATCCATGAGCAGTTAATGTTTTTCCAATTGCTCAAGTCTAGTTTTAGTTGTGTGGCGAGTGTTTTGTAGTTGTGTTCATATAGTTCCTGTGTTTGTCTCGGGAGGTAGATTCCTAGGTATTTTATTTTGTCTAAGGTGATTTTGAATGGGATTTCTCTTTCTAGTTCTTGCTGCTGAGCTGTGTTGGAGATATATAGAAAAGCTGATGATATATGTGGGTTTATTTTGTATCCTGCAACTTTGCTAAAGCTGTTGATTATTTCAATTAGCTTTTTGGTTGAATCTCTAGGATTCTTTAAGTAGACCATCATGTCATCTGCAAAGAGTGATAACTTGGTCTCCTCTTTGCCTATTTTGATGCCTTCAATTTCTTTTTCTTCTCTAATTGCTACTGCTAGTGTTTCTAGTACAATGTCAAATAGTAGAGGTGATAATGGGCATCCTTGTTTCACTCCTGATCTTAATGGGAATGGATTTAGTTTATCCCCATTGCAGATGCTATTAGCTGATGGTTTTAGATATATACTGTTTATTATTTTTAGGAATGACCCTTCTATTCCTACGCTTTCTAGTGTTTTTAATAGGAATGGGTGTTGTATTTTATCAAATGCTTTTTCTGCGTCTATTGAGATAATCATGTGGTTCTTGCTGGTTTGCTTGTTGATGTGGTCAACTATGTGGATGGTTTTCCTAATGTTGAACCAGCCCTGCATCCCTGGTATCAATCCTACTTGATCATGGTGAATGATCCTTCTGATCACTTGTTGGAGTCTTTTTGCTAGTATCCTATTTAAGATTTTTGCATCTATATTCATTAGGGAGATTGGTCTATAGTTTTCTTTCTCGGTTTTTGACCTGCCTGGTTTTGGAATCAGTACCATGTTTGTGTCATAAAAGGAGTTTGGTAGAACTCCCTCTTTGTTTATTATGTCAAATAGTTTGTATAGTATTGGGATTAATTGTTCTCTGAATGTTTGATAGAATTCACTGGTGAATCCATCAGGCCCTGGGGATTTTTTCTTAGGAAGTTCTTTGATGGCTTGTTGGATTTCATTTTCTGATATGGGATTATTTAAGAATTCTATTCCCTCTTCTGTTAGTCTAGGCAGTTTGTATTTTTGTATATATTCATCCATATCTCCTCAATTGGTGCATTTATTGCCATATAATTGGGCAAAATTATTTCCAATGATTGCCTTAATTTCCTCTTCATCAGAGGTGCTGTCCCCCTTTCCATCTTTAATGCTGTTAATTTGCTTTCCTTCCTTCCTTTTTTAAATTAGATTGAACAGTACTTTGTCTATTTTGTTTGTTTTTTCAAAGTACCAGCTTCTTGTCTTATTTATTAAATCAATAGTTCTATCAGCCCTGAGGGTTGCTGTTGTTTCAGAAGATCTTGATCTCTGAGCGGGGAGGGGCTACGACTTCTCGGAGCCTTGGACTCTGCGCTCCTACCCCTTAGGTCTGAGTGATCTCGGGTTCTGGCTTTTGAGGGGGGCCATACCTTTTGATCCAGGTCCAGGTCCAGGAGGAGGATTCCCAGGGTCTATGCTGTTGATCGTTTTGAATTTTGGCGCCTTAGGAGCTTATAGTTTGAGATCGGTCAGGAAGGGTTTTCCAGAGATCTGAACTTTAGCTTTCTCTAAGCCGCCATCTTGACCGGAAGTCCTCAATTACTCACTTTTTTATGGGTTCCCAGGACTCCTATTTTGTTTATGTATCTTATCTCAGATTTCAGGATTTTATACATATGTTTGTTTTATGTTTTTTTTTCCCCTGGCCTCAATTATTTATTGTGATTTTAATAGTCCAGAGTTTAATTTTCTCTCATTCCATCTATGAAGTACCAGTGATTGATAGACATCAGATGCTCCAACCAGAGCCCATGGGTAATATGAATGCTGCTAACTGCAACTGCAAGCAGGCATTGTGCCTCCCCCTTTGGCAACAACCAGGAACTCCATCAACCTGGAATTGACAAGAGCTGTGGGAGCCCAAGCACTCAGCAAATACACTCACTGGCATGTATCCCTTCCTCACTCATTTCCTACCACCTTAGTCTCAGAAGTCCAGGTATCTAGTCTGAATTTTCCAGCCCTCCAACCTCCCTTCTTTGTTAGTAGTGAAGTTTAAGTCCCTGATTCCATGTTCTGCAATTTGTTAATTCTGTATTGTTTGTTCAGTGGTGTCTATGCTAACTGATGAAACTGAGAACAGAGAAGTCAAAGAGCTTCCTGTCTAGTTATCCCTGGCCACTTACCTTCATTTCTGACTACTATTTGTTTTTTCTGGTTTTATTATTGATGCTGTGGGATAATTTTTTATTGTTTGTGGGTGCATTAGGTGGGCAAGGACACATCACACTCTAATCCACCATTTTCACACTGATAGATGCATTCTTATAATATATTTTCAGACTTCCCAGGGAGAAAATGAAAGAGAGAGATGTAAAAATGTATTTAATGTTGAAAATAAATAGCCTATGTTCTGAAGTAGGCATTTCATTTTGTATACTGTTAAATTTATACCAAATGTTCAGTGAAAGAAGTAGACCTCTCCTCTCATTAAAATCTCTTTATGTAAAAATTAGTGATTGCACTCACAGACTCTTCTCTAACACATTTCTTTAGGTTATTTGAAACAGCTTTCATGTGGGATAAACTGTGACAATGAAAATATGCTGCAGTGATGATCTACCCACTTTATATCCTGGATAGCCATATATTTTTTTTTCTTTCTTTCTTCTCTCTAAGTTCCACTGATGGCCTTTTTAAAGCCAAGCACAATTTGTGAATTTTCTTAATGCTAAGGCAAAGGCCAACTCTTTTGAACTTCATATTAATTTCATATAGATATAATAGTAAAACTGATAGTTACTCATTCAATGCTGTCTATAAGGTCCTACTTAAATCCTAATGTAGTTGAAATTCTGCACATTTGCCCTGAGAGATAATTGAAATCTCTATTAATGTGTTGCTAAAATTTTTTACAAAACAATAACATTGAATAAAATTCTGTCTCTTTAGATCTCATTCTACTTCATTATTTGATATATAGATATATCATATCTATCATTGAGTATTGTATAAACCTAGTAAATGATCACAGAATTTTTTGTTGTAACATCACAAAAGTGTTGTTTAGGTGATTTGATAATATCCAATCAAAATGTAGAATGTCACATATGTAGAAGATTGATTGTGTGTCAAAGAAGCTTGTACCAAAAAACCTATATAATAAATGAACCACAGTATTATGGCAGAGAACTGTGTGTGATGCCTGCATATGTGGGTTGAATGCACAGTGTGTCTCATCTTCTTTACTCGACTGTGATGTCACATCTGGGCAGAGAGATCCCTAGGATCCTCTTCATATCTTCTCAATCCCGTCTTACCAACTCCCTTAATCATCTAGAACCGCAAAACTATTTTACTACCTTACTAACCTAAATACCCCTTATAGTCTTTAAAAGGCTAAGGATACACTACCCACAGATTGACTGAGTCCTTTCCCAAAGCCTGGGGTTGGCTTATAAGGTAAATCCAAAGTCCCAGATTTAAAATGCTTGTGTTTACATTAACCAAGTTATCTCAGTCATATTGTTCTCAGCACCTCTGGGAAACACAGATCTCCTCCCAGATATTACTCCAAACCCAGGAACTTACTAATCTTTCCACAAGACTAGCCAGTTCACAAGAGATGATAGAGCAGCTTCCAGATCAGAGAGAAGCATAGCAGAAATGGAAGTTAATCTCATTTAACTACCAAGATTCTCCTGTGCAATGCCTTCTCCTTCCAGAATTTTCTCCCAGTGTTTTTAGCTAAATTCTCTACATTTCCCGAAGATACAATCTCTACATTATTCCTGTCCCTTATCCTTATAATTAACATATTGTATATTATATGTGTGTATGTGTATGTTTGTATATGCAAATATATAAACATGTTTAAACATGCTTAGTATAGGTATTAAACATGATGTTTATCAATGAGTATATTTATACATAGTTATCGTAAGTGTATATTTAGAGATAATCAACAAAAGTATGGCAAATGGCTTTAAGAAAGACCATGAATGGCTTCTTGTTAAAGTAGATTAGACTTGCAGGAAGAGAAAGAAGCCAGTGGATAGCAATGAGGGTTAAAATCCCAAATATGTGGTATAGTTAATAAAAATTGAATAATCAAGAGATGGAGCTTCCTCTCCATTTGTAGTGAGAAAGTCAGTGTCACATTTTTCACAAATTATTTGAAGAGGAATAAGGGGAAGATTGACATAATATGAAGAATTCAAGTTAAAACATCCACATAATGCCAACATGTGCTATTATTTTTGATCCATAAGTCAAAAAAGATCCAGAGGAGTATATTGAACAAGATATGCCTTCCAATAATCTAGATGTAATGTATTAAAAACTGCAATGGTGGTAGTGCCAAAAGAGAGAGGGGGAACATACTTTGCTGGGGGTCATCATAACCTGATGGGCTGAAAAGGTCACAGTCTGAGGAAATGAGTGCTGCAAAGCAGCCCCCAGAAATTGAGTCCCCCACTAATCCCCTTTTATTACTTCTCTCACCAACTTCCCCCACTAATGGACTTGCTATGATTATTATTCTCTCACCAATACAGGAGAAATAATATGAGAGCAAATACTTATAGGATCAATAAAAATATATACCCCACTTTAAACCCCCTAGATTAGTACACCAAAATGATTGCAATTATAGAATCAAAGCCCAAAGATTATTGCACATAACCCTTCCTTTCTCAAGCAGAAGATACACTTCAAGGCCTCATAATAAACACTGACCAAAAGCTTGAGCATTATGATAAATAATTCCCTACAGTTATTACACTCCAATGAATTTGTTGATGAACAGAAGCCAAGCATCATTGCCAGGCACTTCAAAGTAACGCAAGAAATACAGAATTTCTAAATTGAGGAAAAACCCAAAATTGATTTGCTTTAAATCCTCACACCTAGATATGAAGATGTTTTGTCATTCATCTCCCAAGAAATTATGATTGATAGTGAAAGCTGACCAAAAGCACAATGATCCTCTCAGTAGGTCAAGGGATACTAACCTACAAATGGCTTTATGCACATTAATCATATCTAACACAGAGTGTTGTAGAAACCTATTAAATGGCCATAGAATTCTTTGTTGTAGTAACATCACAAGAGTGTTGTTTAGGTGATTTGATAATATTCAATCAAAATGTAGAATGTCACATACGGAGAAGATTGATTGTGTATCAAAGAAGCTTGTACCAGAAAACCTATATAATAAATGAACCACAGTATTATGGCAGAGAACTGTGTGTGATGCCTGCATACATGGGTTGAATGCACAGTGTGTCTCATTTTCTTTACTTGACTGTGATGTCACATTGCAACAGACATATGCCTAGGACCCTTAGAGAGACCACTAGACATATATTTGTAATACATGACAGCTATTAAGAAAGCAAAATTGATAGAACTGGGCAACTAATTGAACATATATGGTAATAAAAGATTTAGCAGTCAAGGAAACAATGAGGTTATGAGCTTGGGTTAGTAGGAGTATTGTGGCACCTTCAACAGTCATTGGGAAGTTATTGCCCTTGACCACTAACTCTACTCATGGTGAGTAAATCAATTATATTATGTCTTATGCAGGGTCCAGCAGGATATTAGGGTCTCCCTTTTAAAATTATTTAACTTCTTCAGAGTATAGCAATAATCAAAGTTAATATATTTGCATACTTATATTTCTCAAACTATTCCTTCATTTCTGTCTCCAAAGAAAATTTGTGATCATATTTCTCTTTTGCTGACACCTTCATTTGAGTTTTGGCTTAATTATTGTAAAAATACTTATTATTCGTTAATATTTCTTACAAAAAATTTTACAATTTGGAGTAATGCTCTTAGATATTAATATCTTCAGGTAATTTCATTTTTAGAGAAAGTCTGACTTTTTTGTACCTTCACTCTCCTTTCATTTCACTCCACTATAACTGAAGATGGCTGCAAATAATTAAGGATCTTATTTTTTTATTTGTTTGAGGAGTTGCCTTAGAAAAACAATTCTTCATCAACTAGTCAGTTAATGGGCCAGTACAAATTGGTCCTCAGATAGCACAAGTTGTTTGCAAGACCAATATTGAAGCTAATTTTCTATTGTTATAAGCTTAAAGAACACAGGATTATTTCATTGTCTGAAGAGACATTTGAGCAAGGCTGTGTGGAAAAATTAATATTCAGACTAGCTAAATAATAACATATTTTAGATTTTAAAAAATTGACAACTTGATTGATTGTGATAAAATTATTCTTCTCAAATATGGCACTGGAAGTTATCTACTAGTTCACAAAATACCATATAAAAAGAAATTATATCTTCCTAGTATTGCACATAAGGTAAATAGCAAATATTAGAAAAATATCGTTTTCTTTAGATTATGTGAAAAAATGAGGAGTGAGTTTGTAAGTTCATACATGCCTTAAATCCAATTAATTATAATTTAATGAATCATGAGTGAATCCATTGATTTGTATAAATATTTTTTATCTAACTATATGTGACTTTAAAAACAAGAAAAATTTCAAGTTATTTTTGTTACAAATTAGCAAAGGATTACATGTCAAAAAATTCTGATGATGCCTATTTAATCACAAATCAAATACATTTTGCATATAGAATAAACATCATTTCTCTCCCTCCTTTCAGCACTATCATTGCTATGTGATTGGCAGAAGAAGATGGTAGAACTGTCTTCTATTTCCAGAGTATAGGAAATGGCTGACTTGTGCTACAGGAAATGTCATTTGATCTGTACTTAACTCAATTAATGCTAATAGAAAACTCCAAAGTTGTTAAGTCATTTTTTCAAATCAGTATGCACTAACATATTGAAATGCCTTTGCACTTCAGATTTTTATACTCCTACACTGGGAATAATTATTGCACTTTTAACAGCTGCTGCTTCCTTCATTTGATGAAAGAGTGATAATAGACTTTGTCACCTTAAAGTCATATGATCAAATTCCACATGATTGATTAAAGTGCCTTGATGAATCATTAATTCTCAAATTAGTAGGCTATTTAAAGAGAGTTGAATATTCATTTCAAAATGCTAAAGATATTTTGAGGAATTTGAAACTTAAAATAACCTCAATTCCACAAATACAGAAACACTTGTTAATAGGCCATTTAGATTTAAAATCATGAAAATGTTTCTTTTCATGTCAATGTTATTTCAGAAAGGTTATGGAATGAAAACACACATTTTAAGAAGGAGACTTATTAATAAAATTATGTGAAACTATAAATTTTATAGCATAATATAATCATATAATAAGTATTTAGATATTTAATATCAAAATCCTATAATTTCAATAGTATTATCATAAGTATACACAAACCATAGGTTTGGTAAAACTAAGATAAATAAATGCTTTTTCCTCTTCCTAGTTGTAATAGTAATTTTGGCCATCAAAATATAGATAAGTGATGGCATTTCTTGGATACTGTAATTTATATAGTTTACTTAATTTAGGACTTCTAATAACTTCAGGGTACTTAACATAATTGTCTTTTTTTTCAGCCATGACTGTGGTGATAATTGGTAGAAAACCTTAATAGTTGTTACTACTTAATAAAACCTTAAAGCAACCTCAATAGCTTTGAGGAAAAAAATCATCATTGTGATTTAACTCATTCAAAGATCCTTCTTATGTTTTGTCCCATATTCCTAAGTATTCTTGTTCAACATATACTCAAGTATAATGTCAAAAATTTATGATCTGCATTTCATTTATTCATGCTTATTTAGGAGAGATCATGATGGCAAGGTAGCTAGAGAGATAACCCAAAGCCAGGAAGATTCATATCCCTGCCTTTGATATAGTGGCTTTGTGACCCTGGACAAGTTATCTAACCTCTCACTATTCCAGGTAACACTCTAATATTATCAAGACTATGAAAGGTACCAGGCTACAATGATAAAATGATTTTCATCACACTATTACTATGTTATTTACTTAATTAGATTTTGTTCTTTCTTTGTCCTTGTTTTGGGGTAGAGGAAGGTACTTAAGTTAGTTGGCAAGGATTGACTATTTTGTATGTTTTCATTTCAGCTTATGATATTAACACAAGTAATAGGATCCAGTCAATAATTGACCAAGACTGCCAAAGATCAAGCAATAATCTTAAGAGAAAGAAAGTGTCAGAATGGAATCCAGCATTTAGTCTATCCATAAAGTGACAAATAGCCTGGGATAAAAATGTAAAGCTTTAACTAAAACCCAGGATTATTTTAGAAAGCACAGGCCAAAAATACAAGCTCTACAAGACAATTAAAGAGCCTTGATATGTACATTTTACTACATTTGGCCTTATGTTTTAATCATAATTTAGCTGTTCTTTTGAATTCTCTAAGATTTTTAAGCTCTTATCTCATATGTCAGAATTACAAAAATTGCATTCAGCTCAGTTGAGTGAAAGCTGAACCCTTTGAACAAGTTACAAGTTTCCTGATTCTTGTTTCCAATGCTTTTGTACTTCTAATAATTAGCATGTAGGAGTGCAGGTAACTAATGGAAAAAAAAGAAAAAAATGATTAATAATAGTTGAAACAATACTCTAAATAATGATATGATTTAAGTTTGTCAAGAGGAGAAAAGTGTTTTGTAAACAACTATAAGAATAGAGCAGGAGGAAAAATAACTTGAAGCCTTCATATTAACTCTCATCCTATACTTCTCATATATCCACAGGAGGTATAAGAGTGCCCCCCCCAACCAGACCATTGGTATTGCTTCTAGGCCATTTCTTAGTCATTATCTATTGGGTCCTTTCTGTGAAGAAAAGGTTAACTGTCCCAATCAACTGATGATTAATTGCTATTCACAGAGTGGTCAAGCCAGCTTAACTAAAGAAGTCTGTGATTCTAAGCCCAAGAAGACCTGAAAAGAACAAAAAATGATTGGACAATTCAATTCCAGTCTAATCCTCATAGTTATCATCAGAGGAAATAATTCTTCTGGAGAAAAGGACTCAACACACAGATCAGTCAATACAGCCTAGTTAAATCAGCAAGATACTCTAATGGAAAGACAGGACATTTGGGCCATGAGTAGGCCAGCTCTGGGAGGATCTCATCATATTAATGGGAATAAGCTAGTATCCAGAATATGAATTGGTATGAATAAATTGGAAAATTTAATGGGAAATCAGAAGATTATGTTTTAACTTGGATGATATAAAATTACATATCAGATGTGATTAGTGTTTATACATATGATATATGAAATTTAACTATTTCTACAAAATAATTCCTAACATCACTGTTTCTAAGTTATTGAAGGGTGTTTATGGTTAATTACTTTAAAATTTGTTTGTCCTGGAAGTAAGTGGCAGTCATTCCATCATAATTATTGATCTAATGACATCTTTATTTAATAACTTTATTCAGATTTAAAATAGCACTTTTAATGTAATTTTAAATAATTTAGGATTTGCCAAAGGGGAAAAATTGCTGGAACTATCCAGTTTCCTCAAATGATTGTCTTGTTACTGCTTTTATTATTGTTTTATAGATATACATGGAAATACATGTTTTACATAAATCACAGGTGAAGATTTTCTTCATAGATACTCAACAAATAGCAAATTGCCACAGTATAAGTTGAATCAAGGAATTTTAAAGAAACTTAAAAGTGACCTATATCCTATTATTTGCCCATTTGAAAAGTTTTGATTTAGAAATATCTTTAGAGGGTCATTCCTCTATTCAAGTCTCCCAGATGAGCTTCCCATCTGTGGCTATTTGCCATTTATTTTGAGTGAATATTTAAAGATCTGTGACTGTGTTAAAGGAAGCTGAATAGATTTATGTTTCATTTTTTTAGTTCAAGTCCTCCTTAGAACTCTAAGCATTAATAAAGTAATACAAAAATGGAAGATAAAGGCAAGATCACATAGAGGCTGCTACCATTAATAGAAATTTATACGGTTAATCCTTGAGAGAAGCAATATTTAAAGCTAAGTCCTAATACTGAAAAATCTTTTCTCTCACAAAATACTCATAAACCTCAAAATATATCTGTACATAAAAATGGTTTATGAAGACCAGAGCTTAAAATATTTGGGAAATTTGATTACTTTTCTTTACTTAAATTGTTTAATGCTCTGTAGCGATCAAACCCTCTTGAAAGCCCTTTATAAGAAAAAAACACGTGTGCATATATGTGTAAAATGACCTCTGAGAAGTGTCATAAAATAATCTCTAAGTTACAAAAGAAAGAAGCCCCTGCTAGTTTTAGCTTGAGTCGAGCTTGAGTCCAATACTTTTAACTCTACCAGAAGGATACTAAAGCTTCTTGATTTGTTGATTTGTTTCATTAATAAAAGTTTTTATTTTGTTATAAAGCTTTCCCTCTGTGTGTGTGTATTTGTCTTACTGACACAAGAATCTCTTTAGCTATCAAAAGTGAAAAAAAAATAAAGAAACCCTAGGGAATTGGATATAGCCTTTGGAAGAAGTCAAAAGACAATTCAAAACATAATTAAGAGAGGCTGAAGACAACTGGGAAAAGAACTTAAAAAGCAAGATAAGTCATCTGGAAATAGAAAACAGTATCCTGAAAGCCAAAATTAATCAGCTTGAAAATGAGGCAAAGGGGATGAAAGATGAGGCAAAGGAGATAAAAGATGACCTCCAAAGAAAATCAAACCAGAAGGAGAATGATGACCACAAATCCAGGGATGAAATCCAGACTTTAGAAGCCAGAATACAATAATTACAAGCAAGCAATTTCACAAGGCAGCAGGACACTCTAAAACAAAATCAAAGGAATGAAAAAATTGAGAAAAAATATGGAACACCTCATTCACAAAACAGAAGATTTAGAAAATTTATTCCAGGAGAGACACCTTAAGATAACTTAAGAATCATTGGTCTAACTGACCCCAACTGACAAGCCTCAGGAATGTTATAGCCAAATTCAAAAACTATCAGATCAAGGAAAAAATATTACAGGCTGTCAAGAAGAAGTCATTCAGATACCATGGAACCACAGTGAGGATAACACAGGATCTGACTGCATCTACACTGAAGGACCAAAAGGCATGGAATATGATATTCTGGAAAGCAAGGGAACTAGGTCTACAACCAAGAATCAATTACCCAGCAAAACTGAATATATACTTACAGAGGAAAGTATGGACATTTAATAAAATAGAAGAATTCCAAGCATTTGTAAAGAAAAGACCAGACCTGAACAGAAAATTCTATGCCCTAGCACAGAACTCAAGAGAATCATCAAAAGGTAATTAAGAAAGTGGGGCAAAAAGAAAAAAAAACATTTTTAAAGAGACACAATAAGTTAAAATGATAAATATCCCTATAAGAAAAGAGGTCATTGGTAACTCTTAAAAATTATTATTATCACCTGAGCAGCTAGAAGAATTACACTTAGAGGGAACAGTGACAAATTGTTTAGGAAGAAATGCCAAGACATAAATATGTATATAGACATATGTATGCATAAATATACATATATACAACTAGAGCTAAAAAAAGAGATTAATACTGAAAGAAATGGGACAAATGGGGGTAAATTTATATCACAAAGAAGCTCATGGCTGGAGGCAGGAGAACATCAATACAGTGGAAAAGTAAAGAGGTTGGAGATAGGAAATACTCAACTATTATGTGCATCGAAATTGACTCAAAGAGGGAAGAACAATCAAATACAATGGGGCAGAGAATTGATTTTCAACCTATAGGGAAGTAGAAGGGTAACAAAGGGACTGGTGGAGGGAAGCAGGACAAGGGATAGAGAGGGTGGGGGGTAGATTAAAAAGTCTGTAAAGAAAATAAGAGGGGGAAAAGAAGGGAGGGGTAGAAAGGGAAGTAAAATAAAGGTGGGAATTAGGGGGACAAATTAAAAACAAAACGTTGGTGTAGAAGGAGAGTCTGAATTTCAGATATTATGTCTTTATGTGCATCTCCTGCTGTGCTTGTTTATTTGCTCCTCTAAAAATGGCCTCTTTGCTGTTGAATGAACAAAAGTCTTTAGACCATTAGGAGTTTCAATCTCTATTTTTTTCTCTATTTGGAATCATTATCTATAGAATTTTCTTTTTACAGTGACTAGAAAAATTATCATGATTCCACTATAATTTGAATCCTAATGAATCTAATTAAAAAAGATGATAGATTTATTTATACCCAAAATAAATCTCTTAGATATCAAAAATGAAGTCTAAAACTAAATTATAAGGGGATAAGGAATTCTATCTATCTATCTATCTATCTATCTATCTATCTATCTATTGCCATGGTGGCAAATCTATGGCATGCATGCCAAAGGGAGTACTCAGAGCACTCTTTGTGGGAAATCTCACCATAGCCCCAGCACAGACATAAACAGAGGTCATTACTAGAAAGCCAGAGGGACACAGAGCTGGGTTTGTCTCCTCCTGCTCTCCACTTGTGTCTGAGAATAAGGATATTTCTCACATTGCTAACCCATCTTAAAGGTTCATGATCACTAATCTATAGTTATATGATATTTATTCATAGCTGCTATGAAACTTGTTTCTGACTTCCTGACAGAGAACTCAGGAAAGGAGAAAAGGCAGGACTAGGAGTGGAAATCAAAATGCTGGGAAATACACAGCTGGTAGTCATAACTCTGAATGTGGTATGTGTTTATTTAAATGAATGAAATAAAATAAATTGAATTTTAGTTTGAAATGGAGATTTTCCCTACTAAATTTTTCTTTGGCTTTGAAGTGAATTAAGAAGTGTTCATTTCAAAACTAAAATTCATAATAAACTAATACAGCATCATTACATCTTAATGTATAAACAAATATTATAAATATATAAATGATGCTTATCCATTTGATAGAAATATTTTATAACAATTTTAGAATTTAATATTTAGTGATTTATTGATTTTATCTGGTACCAATAATTGTCTGGAAACTTAGATAATCAAATAACTTTTTATATATTATAAGGATATTCTCTGAAGATTTTATTTTAACTGAAAGAATAAAATTAACTTTAATTCTATTTCATATGCCAAAAGAATAATTGAATTACTATTCCTTTTGGATTTCGTTTGTTTCATTTTCCATTTGGTATATTCTGCTTTTTAAGAGGTTCTCTTAGGATTTTTGTGCTTCTTTTACCAATTGGCCTCTTCTTCTATTTTTTTAAGATATTAATTTCTTGAACAATTTTTGTGCCTCCTTTACCAAACTGTTGATACTTTTTTCATAATTTTGTTGTATCACTGTCATTTATTTTCCCAATTTCTACTCTAACTTTTTTAAAGATCCTTTTTGAAATCTTCCATTAATTCTTTTTGGGCTTGAGAGAAATTGATATTTTTCTTTGAGACTTTGGATGCAGAAGTAGTGTTTTTGTTGTCTTCTGTGTTGAGACTACCCTAACACAAAAATAATTGTATATTTTGAGTTTGTTTGTTTTTTTTTTGGTGTTTGCTCATTTTGCAGAACTTTTCCTTGCTTTTAGTTAAAAACAAACAAACAACTAATGCACTGTTCCAAGTATCAGGTTCTTTGTGTAGATTTCTTTAGAGCTGGCACTTCAGATCTATCTGCTTTCATTTCTTCCAAGGTGGGTGAATGATGTAAGGAGAAGTGAATTTAATATTATCCTGGCTTGTGCTCTGGTTTGTGAGTAACTAAAAGCACTCTTAAAACCCTTGGAACTGTGACCAAAGTCCCCTGTTCCTCTGTGGCTGCAAATGCTTTTATATGCTAGTGTTCCTCCTTACTCTGTAAACATGCCCCAGCACTGTGACATATTTCTAAGTATGGGCATTACAGTAAGAATCTTGTACCCAGTGTCCCTCTCATTCTCCATTTGAGAAATTTTCCAACCTCCTTTACCATCTGTGGCTAAGCTTTCTGGAAGATTTGGCTGCTGCTTGAGTTTAACACAAGATTTGTTACTTTGGTGGTGTATAATTAGAATTTTGCTCCCCAGGGATTCTCTCTCCCATTATCCCATTTACATATGTATGTAAGGTACAAATGTAGGAAAGATAAAAATTTTGTGTAGCTCCACCCTCACTCTCTTCTCCTAGAAACACAGCTGTGGTGATTAGGTGAGTGCCAGGCAGAAAAAGTTTGGTCATACTTAAGTTTTGTACTTCATTCTTTTATTTCTTCTACTTCAAGTGACTATTAATAAATCTTATATAATACTTGAAGTTATTGGATATCAATTTAAATATTATAGTGGGAACTATGTGTGCTGTGCTCCATCTCTAACCAGTGCACTCAATCCCTTGTGCCAGCCTTCTGTGTTGTATAAGGCTGAAAAATTAATTCACCTTGTCTTTTGATTGGGTTATGCTTCTATAGAGTACATTTTGAGGCAGTATATCTTTGCTTTTTGAAAGTTATTGGTAGAAATCAAGTAGGTCTCTATACTTTCTCTACCATTTGGCTTTGCCCTTAAATATTTCTCTGTAAGTAGAGCATTTCCTTAACACTGAGTTCATGAGCTCTCTGTCAGGAAGTCAGAAACAAGTTTTATAGCAGCTAAGAATAAATATCATATAACTATAGATTAGTGATCATGAATCTTTAAGATGGGTTGGCAATGTGAGAAATATCCTTATTCTCAGACACAAGTGGAGAGCAGGAGGAGACAAACCCAGCTCTGTGTCCCTCTGGCTTTCTAGTAATGACCTCTGTTTATGTCTGTGCTGGGGCTATGGTGAGATTTCCCACAAAGAGCGCTCTGAGTACTTCCTTTGGCATGCATGCCATAGATTTGCCACCATGGCAATAGATAGATAGATAGATAGATAGATAGATAGATAGATAGATAGATAGAATTCCTTATCCCCTTATAATTTAGTTTTAGACTTCATTTTTGATATCTAAGAGATTTATTTTGGGTATAAATAAATCTATCATCTTTTTAAATTAGATTCATTAGGATTCAAATTATAGTGGAATCATGATAATTTTTCTAGTCACCGTAAAAAGAAAATTCTATAGATAGATTATGATTTCAAATAGAGAAAAAATAGAGATTAAAATTGCTAATGGTCTAAAGACTTTTGTTCATTCAACAGCAGAGAGGCCATTTTTAGAGAAGCAAATAAACAAGCACAGCAGGAGATGCACATAAAGACATAATATCTGAAATTCAGATTGATTTAAGGACCTTTTAATCACCTTCAGACACCCCAATTAGCTGGAATTACTGTTCCAATTAAGCATCTGTCTTTACCTTTGAGTGTTTATTAGGCTCAATTTGTTAAGCTGGGAAAGTCCCAATTAAGTGGACCTCCAAATTAAGCTAACTCTGATTAAGTGGAACTTTATTGATGGATCCAAAAATATCATCTTAGTTAGTTGGGCAGATTCTTGCTCCCTTACTCATTTTAACTTTCCCCACCTGCCTTTGTTCATTTATGTTCTATTAAATTTATTTCCAGAAATGTTTATAAATGTACCTCTAATTTAAAGACAAAGGAACCAAGAATATAGAAGTTAACTTGATTTGGGAAACAAGGGAAGAGACACTCCATTGCAGTATTAATGAACTTTTGAATGGTCAGTACTCACTACCATCTAGAGAAAAAGAAAACAAAATGGAAATCTGAGGTTTAAAAATGGGACTTCAACAATTTTGTTTATTTTTTTGTTGCATTGTATGTATGTATGCATGATAGTATGCATTTAAGACACAATAAAAGTGAGTTGTGCTATCCCAGTAACTTGCAGAGGACCTTTAAAAACAAACAAAATTAGTTGGAAAGAAGCAGTGATTGGATGATAGAGGCAGTGACTCACTCACACGATTCACTGTTTTCTATTCTCACTTTGTTTAAAAAAGTCTCATTCTGAATGACATCTTTTGAATATGTATAACCATAAAGATGTATTTTCCTCCACTAGCTAATATAGACATTGCATAATAGGTATTTGATCATTGCTTGAACTTTCTAATGAGAAGAAAACTGAGAGTTAGTTTTCTATTTTCCCTTTAAATCTCCTCCAATTCTACTTGCATACATTGCACACCAGAAGATTCTCTATTATTATTATTACCTATTCAACTCAGAAGGTTTATTATACAAATACATTAAATTGCAGTATAAAGGATGACAAAAGCACATCCAGAAACACACACAGCACACATATACACAATATTTATATATGAATTTATGTATGTTGTATATATGCATGTATGTATGATATATGATCATAAATATCAAAATATCTAGCCACTTCATATGGTATTTATAGATGATCAAAATAAAGTTGTTTATATTAAATGAAATTTATAATTATAAAAATATAAAATGCATACTTTATATATTCCTAGTTGGATTTTTAGATAGACAGAAAATAATTTAATGCCCTTTCTCCCCTCTACAACAGATATAGTTGTACCTTCATTATTTTCCTTATAATTATATTTGCAGGAGAGAACTGGTGAACTCAGTACAAATTAAACTATAATTTTCTTGCTTTTTTTGCTTTCTTGTAACCTGATAAAGAAATATGTTTTACATAATTTTACATGTATAATGGATATCATTTTGTATTTATTCTCTGTTGGTGGGTGAAGAGTAGGAAGAAGGATAAAATTTGGAATAAAAATATTTTGACACTCTAATCTTATTTATCTCCAATTACATAGAAAACGTTTACAACATTTAAAAAAAATTTTTGAGTATCAAATTCTCTCCATCCATTCCCTCCCACTGACTTCCTTTTTTAGTCCTTACCTTACTCATCTTTCCCTTCCCTCCAGTGTTTTGCTTTTATCCAGTCTCCCCCCTATCCTTCCCTCCCTTCTTACTTCCCTCTTACCATAGGACCTTTTGGTCACACCCCACCTAGCCTCTCCCTTCTTTATATTACTCCCCTCCTCACCACCCCATTTCTTATTCCCCTTCTACTTTTTTATAGGATAAGATACACTTCTATACCCCAATAATTCTGGCTGTTCTCTCTCTGAGCCAATTTTAACAAGAGTATATTTTAAGTATTACCTGTCACCAACATCTTCCTCATTTCTATAATATTGGTCTTCTCCCCACACCAAGCTTCTTTTGCCCCATTTTACTTCTCTTTTCCTATTTCCCTTAATATAATCCTCTTCCCTCATCTATATATACTTCTTTTAACTACTATGACTATGATAACAATTTTTTAGTATTTTAGATATCATCTTTCCATATAGGAATATAAGCTATTTGATCTTATTAGAGCCCTTACATGTTTTCTCTTTCTTATTAACCTTTTCATGTTTCTTCTGGATTTTATATTTGGGCCTCAGATTTTCTGTTTAAGTCTAATCTTTTCTTCAGGAATGCTTGCAAGTCTTCTGTTTTATTAAATTATTATACTTTTCCCCTGAAAGAGCATAGTCACTCTTCTGGGTTGTTGAATCTTGCTTGTAGACCCTGTTCCCTTGCCATCCAGAATATCATATTCCTTCCAGTCCTTCAATGTAGAGGCTTACAGGTCCTGTGTGATCATGATTGGGGCTCCTTGATGTCTGAATTGTTTTGTTCTAGCTGCTTATCATGTTTTCTCCCTGGCCTGGGAGTTCTTGAACTTGGCTATAACATTCCTGGGAGTTGTCATTTGGGGACTTAATGAAGGACCTGATCTGTGGATTCTTTTAATCTCTATTTTACCTTCTTGTTCAAGGATATCAGGGTATTTCTTTTAGATAAGTTTCTGTAGTATGTTGTCTAGGATTATTTTTTTTGGTTATGGATTTCATGTACTTCAATAATTCTTAAATTGTCTCTCCTGGATCTATTTTCCATATCAATTGTATTTTTATGAGATATTTCAGATTTTCTTCTATTTTTTCATTCTTTTGATTTTGCTTTATAGATTATTGATGCCTTGTGAAGTCATTAGCTTCTAATTGTTCAATTCTACTTTTTAAAATCTGAATTTCATTCCTGACTTTTTTATTTTCTTTTCCTTTTTTTATTTTTTCTTTGTAAATTATTCTCTTGGCCTTTTATTTGCCTCATTTTTGAGCTGGTCAATTCTGGCTTACAAGAAACTATTTTCTTATTTTAATTTATGCACCTCTGTTTCCAGATGACATTTATTTTTAGTTCTTATTTCCAGTTTTTTTCAGTCTGTGTTATTTTTTTAAATTCTTTTTAGAGCTCTTTCAGAGCCTGAATCCAGTTTGCTGTAGTTTCTGAGGTTTTGCTTGATGTTCTTTGTCCTTCCTATCTTCTATCTGTTCTTTATCAGAATAGAATTTTTCAAATATGATTTCCTTTTTTTTCTCTTGTTTACTCATATTTTTTCTTCTTACCCTCTCCTTGTGGGCTATACACTTGGTCCTCTGTCTGTTTCCTGGATCTGTGAGTTTGAGCTTTTCTATTCTCAATGAGTTTCTTCTTTGCTCTGCTAATATATTGGATTAGACCAGTGGAGCTGATCTGCTGAGCTAATTTGCCCTAAGACCAAATCTTCCTCAGCTGACTGCAGAGGCTGAAGATGAAGGTGTGGGAGCTGAAGACTGTAACCTGCTCACCTGACACTATCTGCCAGATGCCTCCCTGCCAGCTGAGGTCAGAGCCCTGAGCTTCATGAGTTGGTACCAACATACTCTCTCAGAGTTGCAGCCTTCACCCTGAGATCCCACAGATCAGCCCAAGTCCTATTACAGGTCAGCACTATAGGTAGGGGAAGGGTGTTGGATCTTTCCCTTATACTCTATATTTTAATTTTCTCTGTGTAACTTTCAAGTGGTATTGAGTAGAAGAGTCCTGTGCCTTCATTTGTTGGGTTTGGATTTCTGTCTTTTTTGAAGCACTTTTTTATTGCTATGGAAGGATAGTCACAGAGGATTAGGCCTCTGCTACTTCTAAACTGCCAACTTGATTCTGCCCATCCCCCCCCCCACTGAAATTGGAAGCAATTTGATATTGATTTTACATATTCAGTCATGTGAAACGTTTTTCCATATTAATCATTTTATGGAAGGAAATGCAAACAAAAAATTAAGAAAGAAGGTGAAAAATGCTATGATTTGGATTCATATTCCATCAATTCTTTCTCTGGAAGGAGATGATATTTTTAAAATGAGTTCTTTGAGATTGTTTTGGATCACTGTATTGTTGATAATAGTTAAATTGTTTATCATGGCACATTGTATTATGTTGCACAGTGTGTACAATATTATCTTGGTTCCACTCATTTCACTCTGGTTGAGTTTGTGTAAATCTTTCCATGGTTTTCTGAGCTTTTCTGCTTATCATTGCTTACAACACAATAGTATTCCTAATCAATTATCTACTTTAAACTCATTCAGGCAATTCTCAAATTTATGGGTATCCCCTCACATTGTAATTATTTACACTCATAAAAAGAACTGTTTTGCATTTTTTTTGGTAGATAAATCTCCTCCTACAGTTTTTAAAATGTCTTTAAATAGTACTGCTATGACAAAGGTTATATACTATTTAATATTCCTTTGAGTATAGGTAAAAATTGTTCTCTCAAATGCTTGAATCAGTTCACCACATCTGCAACAATGCATTAATATATCAGTTTTCCCAAATCCCTTCTAAGTTTTGCCATTTTACTTTTCTGTCACAGTAGACAATCTGATATGTACAGGGTGATAGCTTTGAGTTGTTTTTATTTGCATTTACCTAAATAAAATTATTTAGAGCATTTTTTACTTTCAAGAACATTACTTATTTTGGCTAAGAACTCTCTGTTCATATCCTTTGACCATTAATCAAATGGGTAATGACATATATTTGATTCATTTATCTCTGTATTTGGGAAAATAAAAAGCCTTTATCAGAGGCTTGTATTTTTTTTTAACTCTCATAGGTAATGTATATTTATTTCCATTCTATTTCCTCTTGTTAGTTTCAGATCGCTATCACTCACAATTTGCTTTCTTTTCTTTTGGATACATTCCCTTTTATTATGCTTTCCCCTTCAATTTTTCTGTAGGGCAAGATAGATTCCTATACCGAATTGATTATCTATATATTTCCATCTTTGAGCCAATTCTGATGAAAGTAAGGTATAGGTGTTCATTCCCTCCATTATCTTCACTTCCACTATAATCTGTTGATTCTTTGTTCATGATTTTCCTCTATCATTCTAATTTGTTTTCCCAGGTTTTCTTCTATATCTCTTATTTGATTTTTAAAACCATTTTATCTCCTCCATTAGTTTTGAGGGGCTTGAAAGCAATATTTTTCATAGAGGCTTTGGATGTAACAGTTTGACTTTGTTTCTTCTTCCGAGCTTGAATTTTCCATATGACCAAAATAATTTCCTATATTAAGTTTCTTTGTTGTTTTTATTTCTAATTTTTCATCCCTTTTCTTTTCTTTTAACTAAAAAAAATGTTAAAGCTGGCTTTTGTTACTGTAGTGAAGGGAGCACAGTTCTAAGCTTCAAGTTCTTTCTGTAACTACTTTTAGAACTAGCTCTGGGCATGTAAATATTTTCATTTTTCCAAGATGTTATGGATGAACAATCTGTGCATTTAATATTGTTTATCAAGTTGTCTTCTGGTCTCTAAGCAACCACAAGCCCTATTTTGTTTTGAAACTATGACTAGGGTCCCCTTTTCCTCTGCCAAAGCTAGTATGCTCATGTTCCTTAACACCTGGGACCACAACTCAAGACTCCTACCTGGATCTGCATATGGGTAATGCTATAAAAGTCTCTCATATATTGCCAGCAAAGGAACCCTTATAATCTCCTTCTGAGCAGTTATTCAGTTCCCCTCATTCTCTGTGGCTGATAGTTCTGGAAGCCATTGCTATTCATTCAGTCACTCCCAAGGCCTGTTGCTTGATGGGGCCTGAATGCCTTGGTGTGTTGCTTTGCACTCTAGTTCCACCTAAGTGAAATAGATCTTTTGTGTATACCATTTAAGTTGTTTTTGACTGAAAAATAATTTCACCCAGTATTTTTGTGGGTTATGTTACACCAGAATTCATTTCGAGGCATTATATTGTAGGATAATTTGGTAGATATCCAGTGGTTTTATGTACCTTCTCATCTCAGGGAATTTCAAAGTTAAAATGAAAATAATGTTTCTACACACAAAACCACCCACACATATGTACATATAAACTTAAATATACACATGCATGTTATATATACATATATACTTACATATATACATGAAAATAGCAACCTCTGGGGAAAACTAAAACTGTTTTTTTTTCATTTTGAGGTGAAAAATAAAAAAGTCACAAATATTATGTCTTCAGAAAAAAATATTTTGGTGAACAAAAACATCCTATGTGCACAGAGCAGCATACACAACAAAACATAAAATTTAAGTTCTTTTTATTAGTAGAAATATATACATAAAAGGCTTAGGAAAATAAAACATATTTTTCATAAATTGTATGAAAGATAAAAATGCCTTTGATGTTAAGAAAAAGGCTGAATTATATTTGGGAATAGCATTCTTTTATTTTATTCCATGTAATTTGGATAACTCACTGATGATGTCCAAAAATGCTTTCCCAACTTGAAAAAAGGGTAAAAACTAGAACTGTTCATTCTTTATATTTTGCAAGTTAGAGCTGCTTTCCAAGAACTGCCAACTTTTAACAACAATAAATCCTGAAATATGAAGTACTGCCATCACTTTCCTTCACTGTTAATCATAAGCCATTGCTATACTGGTTTAATGAGAAACATATACATTCACAACCAGGATTAGCAATAAGAAAAACTAAAACGACACAACATGTCAATATAAAAACATAACTCATCAGCATGCATGGTAAGATTGAATGCAGAGAAATTGAATAAAAATAAAATTTGCATCTATTTGCATTACATGAGTTGGTGGTAGCATCAACACCAATGCTTCTAGTAAAATTGAATTCTGAAATCCAACACTAAACAGCTTTCTGATTGCATCAACAAATTGCGCATCTCAACATCCATCACTGAATGGGGAGCACATTTTTCCAAATTATTCTTAGACTGTAGCAATTATGCTGATACACAGTATCGATGGTGGCAATTTTCACAAGACAATATACCAAATGTCTCTAAAAATTGGAAATATATTTACACTTCCTGCTCATGTGCCAAGTTCTATCCTTAAAGTTTCATTAATATTATTGGAATGATTTCAAATATTTTAAGATGCAAATGCATATGCCCTGGATATCTATACTCAAAGATCATAAGATCATAGATTTAAACATCCAAAAATGTAGAGCTAAACTAATCATGACAAAGAAATAAAACTTCTCATTTTATAGATGGGACTCCTGAGTCAGAAAAGGCATCTTATTTGTCCAAATTCATTCCACTAGCATGTGTCAGAGGAAGGATGGGAGCTCATGTCCTCTGGCTCTACATATCTTTCAATTGCACATTATATACAGTCTTTCTATACACATTTATTTTTAATGCTTATCAGCACACAGATATTTGTCTTGCATATATATTCTATGTTTTCTACATTTTCCATTTTCGTCCCTGGGTCTATGCCTTTTATTCATACTGCTTCCTTTGCTTTCAATTTCTCTATTTATTGAAATCATAATAACCCTTTACAAACTAGCTCCAGTCGAAATACTTACATAAAGTTCTCATCCCAATATTTTCCTAATATGTCACTCTCATTAAGGATGGTCCTGAAATAATGCAAAGTTGAACAAATCCAAGCCTATAAAGCAGCTACATCTGCCAGCATATAAACATTCCACATGAAAACATCCATCTCTTCTTCCCAAAAAGATTGAGGATTGTCATTAGTCTTAGTTAATCCTCATAATATTTTAATTGATAATTGTCATTGCATATATTGGTTTTTTTGTTCTCCATAAAATGTTTCTGAATTACTTCAACACATACTTATCTTTCTCTTTCATTAACTCCTTTGAATATTACTGATATGCATATAGAAAAATTTGTTTTGTTTCATAAATGTTACATTTATTCTCTATCCCTAACATGACCCTCAATTAGATTTTGAAATCACTGAGATCATGGAACCTGCATGAACACTTTATGGAAACTATAATACTACTAGACAAAGAGATGGTTAATTAAATAATTCTTGGATGAAAAATGTTTGTTCCAGACATTTTTTTCACTTTTGTGCCTCTGAATACTAAACAGTTTAATCCATAAATTTAAGCCAGCTGCTCAATGAATCCATTTCAAATATATTTTACATGAATATATTGCAGTGTAGATAAAATTGCTATTTGTACAGTGATCCACTGTTAGTACTTCCATTTTTTTTATTTGCCAATATATATTGATGCAATCTACAGATTCTATAATGGATATCAAAAAATCAATTATAAGATCTTCAATTCATCCTCCTATTATTATCTTTTTGCCATGATACATAGTTAATATCATGTATTTAAAAATATTTCATTTTAACATAAAATCACTAAAATAGTTTCATTATCTTACCTTTAAGTAATATTATGCAAAATGCTATTTTGATCAATATTAAGATATTACTGTTTGCTCAGGTTTGTTCTTTAGAATCACTGAAAAATTATGTAATATAGGATACCCAGTATTTTCCTCAGTTTCAAAGAAATTAGCCTCTTTTTGTCCAGAGAATTTATCAAATAATCAATCTCACTTTCTCATTTCAGATTCTCATTTCACTTATTTTAATCACTCTCAACATTATCACAAAGCTTCAATGACAAGTTCTTCAACATATTTTTTCATATTATGAACTTGTAGCTACAAAAGAATAATGCAAAAGTGCATTGATATTGAACATAAATCATAACTAAAGTCTTAGAAAAATTAATGATAATAATTTGTTTTTGAGGAGTCCAGGTGCCAAGTGAAATAACTATAGTTAAAATATTAAGTAGAATGTGTAAATAACTATTCATTAAGCTTACAGAATCAAAGGAAGGGGATTTGGAAATCTAATCTTAACCCCAAAAATCAGTGTACTAAATCTCACTAATATCTTTCTGTACTAATCTATTTACTTCCTTAGTGACTATTTAAGATTAAGGGGGGTGGCCTGGTAGAAACACGGACAAGGGCCAAAATAGTCTCAGAAACTGGAGTCCTCTTTGGGTCTGGCAAAAGTCCCAGTAGGAAGAGAAGCACTGCAGGAATCAGGAAAGGGGAGAAATGGTTTCACTCACTCAGTCCACCAGAGTGGAGTGCTCACCACTATCTCTACCACTTCCTTAAGATGGAAGGTCTCAGTCCCGAAAGACCAACTCTACCAACTGTCTCTCTCCTCCAGAGAAGAAACTGTCAGTGTGAAGTGTCTCTCAGTTACTGAGTGGAGTTCTGAAATGTTGGCCTTGTTTTTACCCTGCAGGATTTTTTTTTTTGCTTTTAGCAAAGAGCTAATCCTTATAACACAAGATATATTTTACTTTGAATTTTAACTAAAATATTTTTAATTTTTACTTTAATGCTCCATTTTCAGTTGCTGGTTACATGATTTATTTATTGTGATATATCCAACTTATGGAAAAAATGTATTTACACTTTTTTCAATGTGCCTTCTTTGATGCTCATTACATGGCAGGTTCTTTATGAGTACTCATAAGTTGATTTTTTTAATTGATTACATGACTTAGCATAATGTAATTCTGAGTTAAAGGCCATTCTTTACTTTATAATAATTAATATTCCTTGGACAGAGTTCTGATCTATGTGAAACTACATGCTCAAGGTGGTTCAAAGTATTTTGAGATTCTAGTATAATGGAAATGATATAAAATTCCATGCCATTTTAAAGAATATTTATATATGCTTTTTTTAGCTTTCTCACTACTAACAATTACATATAAAAGCTTCTCTCTCTGTTAAATAACTATTTTTTATTTGAATAAGTTATTTTGTCAATTTAGAACATTATTCCTTAGTTACAACAATCACATTATTTCCCTCCTTCCCCTCCACCCATTCTTCCCACAGCCAACACTGAATTTCATTGGGTATTACATGTGTCCTGGGGTGTATGGGGTGCTCAGGGAGGGCTAATATCTCTGGTATGGAGGGCTTGTCGTGCCCTTCTAGGACAGCTCTCCAGCCTCTGACCCTCACCTGACACCCAGCTCTCACTTGTGGCTCCCAGTAGCTGCTAGCATGCGACAGCGGCCACACCCCGGGCAACGGCTTCGACAGGCAGGCTAAACCTTATGAGGGTAGCCATCAGGTCGTAGACCCCTGGTGAACTAAGGTTTTGCTCACCCAGTATGTGAAGACTGTTTTGGCGGGACAGGCAGAAGAAACCAATAAGAAGGTTCAATGGCTAAGAGGGCGACACAGCAAAGCACTGTGGAGTGCTTAGGGCTTGTTGGAGCACAAAGGACAACATGGCCATCCAATGCAGCTAAGGAAGTCTCCAGGTGTAAAGGCTTTTAGTGCCACTGGACCCAGGCTTCCAACGCTGAGACAGTGGGAATTTCTCTGTGCATCGACTTTTCCACTTAAATCTTCATGCACAAGTGTCTTTGTGCACACTCATCTACATCACAGATGAAAGCGCACAAAGACAATCGTCATCCTCGGTTACTGAGAGACTAATACTATATTATACATGTGTCCTTGATCAGAACCAATTTCCATGTTGTTGTTTACACTAGGATGTTCATTTAGAGTCTACATCCCCAACAATATGCCTTCAACCCATATATTCAAGCAATTGTATTTCTTTGGTGTTTTTCCTCTCACAGTGTTTCCTCTGGATGTGGATAGTGGTTTTTCTCATAGGTTCCTCCGAGTTGTTCAGGGTTATTGCATTGCCACTAATGGAGAAGTCCATTACATTCAATTTTACCACAATGAATCAGTTTCTGTGTATAATGTTTTCCTGGTTCTGCTGCTTTCACTCTGCATCACATCCTGGAGGTTGTTCCAGTCTCCATGGAATTCCTCCACTTTATTATTCCTTTGAGCACAATAGTATTCCATCACCAATATATGCCACAATTTATTCAGCCATTCCTCAATTGAAGGACATCCTCTCATTTTCTAATTTTGCCACCACAAAGAGCACAGCTATGAATATTTTTGTACATGTCTTTTTCATTATTATCTCTTTGGGGTACAAACCCAGGAGTGCTAAGGCTGGATCAAAGGGTAGTCAGTCTTTTATTGACCTTTGGGAATAGTTCCACATTACCCTCCAGAATGGTTGGATCAATTCATAACTCCACCAGCAATGCATTAATGTCCCAACTTTGTCACATCCCCTCCAGCATTCATTACTTTCCTTTATGGTCATGTTAGCCAATCTGCTAGGTGTAAGGTGATACCTCAGAGTTGTTTTGATTTGCATTTCTCTGATTATTCGAGACATAGAGCACTTTTTTATGTGTTTATTAATAGTTTTCATTTCTTTAAATGAAAATTGCCTATTCATGTCCCTTGCCCATTTTTCATTTGGAGAATGGCTTGATTTTTTATACAACTGGTTTAGCTCTTTATAAATTTGAGTAATTAGACCTTTGTCAGATATTTTTGTAATGAAGATTGTTCCCAATTTGTTGTTTCCCTTCTAATTTTCGATGCATTAGTTTTCTTTGTACAAAACCTTTTTAATTTGATATATTCATAAATCATTGATTTTATATTTTGTGATTTTTTCTAGCTCTTGCTTGATTTTAAAGTCTTTCCTTTCCCTAAGATCTGAGAAGTATACTATTCTGTGTTCACCTAATTTGCTTATAGTTTCCTTCTTTAAATCCAGGCCATTCACCCATTCTGAATTTATCTTTGTGTAGGGTGTGAGATGTTGATCCAAACATGGAGAGATCTAATCTCTCCCATATTGTCTTCCAATTTTCCCAGCAGTTTTTATTGAATAGTGGATTTTTGTCCCAAAAGCTGGGATCTTTGGGTTTATCAAAGACTGTCCTGCTGAAGTCATTTACCCCAAGTCTATTCTACTGATCCTCTTTCTGTCTCTTAGCCATAACCAAATTGTTTTGATAACCACTGCTTTATAGAATAGTTTGAGATCTGGGACTGCAAGTCCTCCTTCCTTTGCATTTTTTTTATGATTTCTCTGGATATTCTTGATCTTTTGTTCTTACAAATGAACTTTGTTATGTTTTTTTCTAATTCTGTAAAGAAGTTTTTTGGCAGTTCAATGGGTATGGCACTAAATAAGTAAATTAATTTGGGTAGGATTGTCATTTTTATTATGTTAGCTTATCCCACCCATGAGCAATCAATGTTTTTCCAATTGTTCAGATTTGTTTTAGTTGTGTGGAGTGTTCTGTAGTTCTGTTCATATAGTTCCTGTGTTTGTCTCCCCAGATAGATTCCTAAGTATTTTATATTATCTAAGGTGATTTTAAATGGAATTTCTCTTTCTAATTCTTGCTGTTGAGTTGGATTGGAGATATATAGAAATGCTGATGACTTTATGTGGGTTTATTTTGTATCCTGCAACTTTGCTAAAGTTGTTGATTATTTTGACTAGCTTTTTGGTTGATTCTCTAGGATTCTTTAAGTATACTATCATATAATCTGCAAAGAGTGATAACTTGGTCTCCTGATTGCCAACTTTAATACCTTCAATATCTTTTCTTTCTCTAATTGCAATGTCTAGTGTTTCTTTTTTTTTAATGTCTAGTGTTTCTAATACAATATTAAGTAATTGGGGTGATAATGGGCATCCTTGTTTCACTCCTGATTTTATTGGGAAGGCTTTTCATTTATCCCCATTGTAGATGATGTTTGCTGATGGTTTCAGATATATACTGTTTATTATATTTAGGAAAGGCCCTTCTATTCCTATACTTTCTAGTGTTTTCAATAGGAATGGGTGTTGTATTTTATCAAAGGCTTTTTCTGCATCTATTGAGATAATCATGTGATTTTTGTGAGTTTGCTTGTTAATATGGTAAATTATGTGGACGGTTTTCCTAATAGTGAACCATTCTTGCATTCCTGGTATGAATCCTACCTGGTCATAGTGGATAACCCTTATAATGACTTGCTGGAGTCTTTTTCCTAGTATCCTATTTAAGATTTATGCATCTACATTCATTAGGGAGATTGGTCTGTAGTTTTCTTTCTCTGTTTTTTATTAGTTTTTTTGAATTGTATTTAAATACTATTGAAAATACATGGGACTAAGAATTTGACAACTGATTCAGACTGTCAGTGCTTTCAGAAATTTTTTTTTAATTAGGTAAATTAGGTCTTTCCCCCCCATTTGTGTTGATGCCTAAGAGTGGTGAAGAGTTCATCTTCAACTATAAATTCTATTTAATTAAAAATTCACAATTTCCAAAATTATTAGGATTTATTTTTTCACACCTCTCAGGAGACCATGTATATATCTGTTTGTGTACATAGGTGTGTATGAATTTATTCATATTTTATCAATTTATGTGTTATTTATGTATATGTATGTATATTTAAATACGCATATTTATATATTTGTTTTCAAACAATAAGAGTTTTATAAAATATTGAAAAATGTCATATAATTTCTTATAAAATATAACATAGTCATAATATTTCATTAAATATTTTTGAAAGAATCAAAATATTTGTAAAATTATGTTTCCTATTGTTAGATTTAAAATGGTTGAAGGCCTTAAACTGTAAAAGTTAAAAGAGTGATGTTGTAAACTGTAGTGAGTTAAAATGGTGGAAGATATAAATTGTGATAGATATGAGAGGGTGAGTAAATTTTACCACAGAAAATATGTTTCACTACAGTGTCTTGGTTTTTAAATCAAATATATGGTGGTCGCCAGGGCAATATTCCCAATTATTCAAATACCCAAGTCAACTGGGTTTTATAAAGATTTTAATTAATACAAATGTGGAATTAAAGAAAAGAGAGAAAGAGAGAAAAAGGAAATAAGTATGAAGGGTCTTAAGCCAACATGGCCTAGACCTGAGTCTTAAGAGAGAGAGAGATCAGTCAGTCAGTCTTTTAACACTCACCACAAGGTCTGTCTAAGCAAGGATTCTAGTGACACCAGGACAGCTCCATCTCAGCTGACTTCACCAGAGACTGTTCCAAAGGGCCTCTCTCCAGAGTCTCCAGAGGGACAGAGTCCCCTCAGAGGAGCTCCAGTGAGATCTCCTTAGAGATTGTCCTCCAAGAGCTTCCCTTCTCCAAAGCCTCTCTCAAGAGATGCTTCAGAAATGATCCTCATCAGAGATCCTCCAAAAGGATTTTTTCCAAGAGATTCTGCTTTTTCTTATATAGGGGTTTAATCTCCTATGTCATCTCCCCTAAGTCCTTACATCTACCAATCACTGTAGACGTTTTCCAAAGAACTGCCCATCTGAATTCCTGCTAAGTCGACTAATCTCCTCAGTAAGTCTGAACCAAAAAAAAATGCTGCTGTCGACTAATCTCCTCAGTAAATCTGAACCAGTGAAAACACAGCTGAGTCAACTAATCTCATTAAGAGAAAACTTGCCCGACCCTTTTAGGTACCAATTCTAAAAACCAGGCATGGCTCAAAGAACTCCTTGCCTTATTATAAGCATGGGTCCAAGTACTTTCATTGAGAATGAGTATATAATCTTTTTTGTATTTGAAAATATGCATGTATTTCCTTGGTAGTAAGTGTTACTATATAAATTATTTCAGGTGGACTGAGATCTCAATTCATAGCTTTAGAAGAGTATAGTTGGATCTTAAGGTCTGATAAAGGCTTAAAATAATTAAAGAATTAGAGAACATCACCATTCAAATTCTCAAATAGAGATTCACCTCTAGTTATTTATTCTCCTTTCAAGGGAGATGGCTCCAGTCAAGATATAAGTTTAATTACTGGAAAAACATTCAAAAACCATCTTAATAAAAGAAAAGGGGAAAAATAACATTGATATATTTTGTTCCAGGAGTAAAAGAACTGAATTTTTGAGTGTAATTGCAAGTGTGAGACATAAATAAATTTCTGAGCCATACTTTTGAGCTGAAAAACTCATTTTAATTATGTATAAAAAAATAGTAGTCCCACCATTTCTAGTCTATCATGAAAGACCTCTTGTGCATGATCACAGTTGTTGTTTTTATAGGATTTTGATAGTTGTTATAAATTATTGATTAACAAAATCCACATACTAAAAGTATGTTAGCTAATAGTTGATAAACTCTAGCACTAAGTCCCAGCACTTTATTAATCCTGTCATTATTAATTTCAGACAATATCTTTAAAAAAAGACATTGATATTATAACAGACAATAACTCCCAAGAATAAACTTAAAGATACAGAGTGTTTCCTCTTTGAGTCATAAAATCTGAGGACCCTACTATGGACATACATTCCTAGAAAAGCAAGAAGTAGTCCTACATTTAAGACTGACACTATGATTGCTTCTGTTACCTTATTCAATCTGTATATAGTCAAGATATTTATTTAACATAAGAAACTCTTAAACTAATTCTTCTTATCTATCATAGTTAATTAGCAACTGGGAGTAGCTGCTTTAACTTTCTAGTAATATATGCCACTTAAAGGATTATATAAGATGTATTGGTTTCATACTAAATGATATGAACATTAAATGAAATAATTTGACTTAAGTTCAATTCTCAGAAAAAAAAATATGTGATTTTGGTCAAGTTTTAACCTATTTGGTCCATAGATTTAAACTCTTTATTCTTACATCATCAAACCTAATAGGTCTTTATTCAGATTCAATCCATTATTCCTAGTTGGGTCCATGAGGGTCACAGGAAAAATGCTAATCTACCTTCTATGATATTCTTGAAAATTACTTAGAGATATCATGATATGCTTGATGTTATTCTATCTAACTGGAAAAATATTCTTTTAAATGAACCTTACAAAAATGAGATAAATGGAACTTCACTAAAAGCTTTATAAAATTATTTGGACCTATCAAAACCTTCCTGAAATATGGTACTTACCAGTGAAAATAGTGATATATGAATGGTAAGAATAAGGGAAAAGAGAAATGACTCTATTCCCTAAAGAACTTCATTTTTTCTGGTCTCACACTGTAAAGATTAAAATTAGGAATATATGGGAGACGGGGGCAGGTAGAAATTAGTTTCTCTCTGCAAGGAGTATTATATTTTTTAGAGGTTTATTGAAGATTAAGGATTAAAGAAAATGCAGGATAAGAAACACGTGTCCAGGCCATAGATTTTTCAAATGATCAAACCGCGGAATGTAAAAAATAGACTTGAATACAGGACTACAATCCCCATGAGCCTTTGCTCCACTTCCCCAGAATGCCTTGTAATCTCACCTGGGCCGAGATGGAGAAAGTATTTAAGTTGATTCAAAGGCTCTCGGCTCTTCGACTTCCGCTTTGGGGCAGGCGTGGTTTTTTTTCATAATGTAGGTGAGGTTGTGTCTAGGCCACTCTACGGCCTGGACATGTGTTTCTTATCCTGTATTTTCTTTAATTTTTAACCTTTAATAAACCTCTAAAAAAATATAATACTCCTTGCAGAGAGAAACTAATTTCTACTTTGCCTCAGTCTCCCCATATTCCCTAAATTTTAATCTGTACAACACTATGCATCCTAAACTCTATTAACTACAAAATTATACTATTGACACACTAAGTTGCTATTAATTAAAATTCTACCATTTTTAGATTTCATTAATTTTAATAAGAAATTTCTAGATAAGTTTCCAAAATTACATTTCTTTCCTTCTTCCTTCCTCCATTCCAGCATGGAAAGCAATTCAGTATTAGTTATATATGTATTATCATCATGTAAATATATTTACATATTATTCATTTTTGTAAGTGAATAATGAAATAAATAAATAAATGCAAATAAATCAATAAATAAAATGAATGAAATAAAAATAAAATAAATCCCAAATTCCCCAGTCATGAGCAGATATTTGAATCATAAGCTTCTGCCACTCTCCACTAGATAACCTCCCAAATGTTCCATTTCACAAGTTACATGAGGCTGTCTCATTTAGATCAGTGTTTATCTGGCTGTGTAAGTATCTGTATTGAATTGCTTTTGCTTTCTTCTTTATTTTTGTCATTATTATCAGGTGTTTTTTGTTTTTTGGCAAATTTCTTAACTTTTAACTATGGGTCCTATTGATGAAGGAATTGAAGGAATTACAGCAGCCCCATATGGAGGTTCTTCAGGAAACTAGTGTGCAGGAGCCCAAGGTGGATGAGGTAATCATTACAAGCGGGATTAAGGAAATGTTGAGGATTTGGGAAAAAATTAAACAGTTTATTGAAAAGACACACAGAGAAAAAGTTGCAACAAATTATTTATTGGAGCTGTATAATAACACCTTTTTTCACACATTATCAAAATGTTATGAAAGGGAGGATGAAATAAACTTCCATGGAAAAGTTTTTGTTAAAATAGCCTCTAAGTGAAATAAAGTATGGCAAAACAGTCAAAATTCAATGAGGAAAATGTTCATAATTAAGTAAAGTAAAAAAAGAAATTAAGTTTAGCAATAAAGTTACATGTCATAAGTAATGTTTAAGGTCAATTTTGCATTTAAATATAACATTAATTGTGTAGAGGGTAAGTTATGTTCAGTGATAGTGCGCATGAAATGAAAATCTCCTCTGCCAGCAACTTCACCTGACTTTAAAGGTAAATAACACTTCATAAGCAAGTTTATTTCTTTACATTCCTTCTTATTAACTATAAAATATTTATTTGTGGTTGATGAGCTACATTTTCATATTTAAAAGCATATAAAAGAAAAATTTTCTGTTTTTTTCAGACCTGATAGATTAATAGCATTTCAATTAATTTAAATGGGGAAAATTAATTTGACACACAAGCAAATTGAGTTACAAACTTGGCTATTGAAAAAATTAAATTCATTTGTCAAGGTACCAATTCATGAGGTGCTACTCAGAGTTGCTTTTTTTTTCATATTTCTAATTGATCATTAAAATATTGCTGTCACTGTGCACAGTGATCTCCTGGTTCTTATCATTTCACTTTATATCCTATCATATAGGTATTGCTATTTTTTCCCCTTAAAACTTTTCCCACATCTATTCCAACAGCACATTTTTTCAAAAATTATAATAATTTATTTATTTAGAATATTATTCCATGGTTACATAATTCATGTTTTTTCCCTCCCCGCTCCCCCCCTCCCAGAGGTTATGAGCAGTTCCACTGGGTTATACATGTATCATTGTTCGTTATTATTTGCAATAGAGTTATCATGTTAAGCCAAAATCCCCTAAATCCTCCATCACAATCATATTCCCCAAATTATTTAGACATTCCCAATAGATGATGATCCTATTCATCTCCTATTTTTTACTTCCAATAAAGAGCTACTAAATCTTATGTGATCCTGACTGTGGATCCAAATAAATGTTTTGTTTTGTTTGCTGCTTGAAAGATTTTCTTTTTGATCTGGGAGCGTTTGAATTTGGCTATAACATTCCTGGTAGTTTCCATTTGGGGATCATTTTAGGAGGTAATTTTTGATTCTTTCAAATTTTATTTTATCTTCTTGACATGTTGGTACAGGTTTTCTTTATCTTGTTATAGAGTGTAAGATGCTGATCTATATTTAATTTAATTTAATTTTCCCCATATTGTTTTCCAATTTTCCCAGAATTTTTTTCAAATAGCAAATTTTTTCTTCCAAAAGGTAGGATCTTTGGGTTTACAAAGCACTAGCTTACTGAGGTCATTTACCCTCACCCTTCTATCTCTTAGCCAGTACCATATTATTTTGATGATCACTGCTTTGTAGTATAATTTAAAGTCTGGTACTTCTAGACCCCCATCCTTCAATTTTTTCATTAATTCCCTTGATCTTCTTGATCTTTTGTACTTCCAAATGAACTTATAATTTTTTCTAATTCTATAAAAATATTTTTGGTGGTTTGATAAGTATGACACTGAATAAGTAAATAAATGTAGGTGGGATTGTCATTTTTATTATATTAACATCATAATATATCTTAATAGTCAAATTCTTTTTCTTGTTTGTTTACTTTGGAACCTACCTCTTGACTTTGAAGTTTGTGTTGACATGGAGGTCAACTTTTTTGGGGGTGGAGAAGTTCTTTCCCAATTTTAAGTGTTTTTCATGATGAGAGCCAGTTCAGGGAGTCTAAAAGTTTTTGGTGTCTTTAAGGTTTTGTTATTAAAGGAGAGAAGTAATTCCTGTTTCTCTTTACTTTCCTGTCATCATGACCACTGATCTTTTATATGGACCCTCAGAGCTCCTTTCCACACTGGGATTGTGACCCAGAACTCTGTATGAGCATCAGTTGCCTAACCTTCTTGTTTTCAATGGATTGAGAGTTTATGAAAGTTTTGCTGCTGCTGTCATTTTTGTCTAATCATATGGGGGTTCCAAAAAGATTTTCACCCTAATTTTAAAATCTACTGACCTCCTAAGTTTTCTTAGGCTAGAAAAATTCACTCTAAACTTTTATTGACTCTGTTGCTCTAAAGATTTATTTGAGGTGTTACATGAATTTAATTGGGAGGAAAGGTAAAGAGAGTTAAACTGGGTTGACTCTTGACTCTGGATAACGACAAATTAATGTTATGATATTCATTAAAATGTTATAAATTGTCAAGTTCTTAGATTCTGTCACCTATCATATATCTTTGTCATCTATGTGAGTGAGAAATCCCCTACCCTCTTATATGAGGGTTAAATTTTAATGTTAGCAGTAGTCTTTAGATAATCACAATATAATCATATTTGTAAATCTAAGTTAGTTAAATGATGTTAGCACAAATAGTGGTTTTAGTAATGTTTTTTATGGTTATTTTAGTGTAAGTTCAATCTCCTCCATTCCATCTTGTCTATCAAGTTACTCTTTCTACCAATAAGAAGTACTCCCAATTGCCTCAACCAATGAACATTTCTTCCACGTCTCTATTTTGTGATGGGTATAACTATTGTATTGGATTATTTTTTATTGTTTTGAAAATATATAATTAATTTAGAATATTTTTCCTTGATTACATGATTCATGATCTTTTATTCCACTCCTTCCTTCCCCCTCTCCAAGCAAATGAGCAAATCTAATAGGTTTACATGTATCATTTTTCAAAACCAATTTCTATATTATTACTATTTGCAATAGAGTAATCATTTAAAGTCAACATCCTCAATCATATCCTCATTGAACTATGTGATCAAACATATGTTTTTATTATGCATTTCTATTACCACAGTTCTTCCTCTGAATGTGGAGAGAATTGTCCTGGATCAGTGCATTGCTGTTAGTAGAGAAATACATTACTTTCTATTATTCCACAGTGTATCAGTCTCTGTGAACAATGTTCTTTTGGTTCTGCTACTTTTTCTCTGTATCAATTCCTGGAAGGAATTCCAGTTCACATGGAATTCCTCCAGTTCATTATTCCTGTCTCCAACATCTTTCACCTTTCCATTGCATTGGTCTTCTCCCTCACCTTTCCTCATGAGCTTCTTTATGAAATATAAATTTACATCATTTTATCTCTTTTCCTATTTCTCTTAGTATTATCCTCTTTCCCCCCCTATTTTTTTGACATTTCATCCTATACAGTTTGTCACTGTACCCTCTAAGTATACTTCTAGGTACATGGATAATAATAACAGGTTTTAAGAGTAACCAATATCATCTTTTCTTATAGGAATACAAATAATTTGAACTTATTGGGTCCCTAAAAAAAGTTGTTTCCCCTCCACCCTTTCTTAATTTCCTTTTGCTGATCCTCTTGAATTCTATGTTTGGCTTCAAATTTTCTATTTAAGTCAGGTCTTTAGTAATGTTTGGAAGTCTTTTATTATATTAAATGACCATACTTTCCCCTGCAAGAATATAGTCATCTTTCCTGGGGAATTGATTCTTGGTGGTAGACCTAGTTCCCTTGCTTTCTCAGAATATCATATCCCATGCTTTCCAGTACTCCATTATGGATGCAGCCAGGTCATGTGTTATCCTAACTTTGGTTCCATGATATCTGAATGGTTTCTTTTTAGAAGTTTGTAGTATCTTTCCCTTGGTCTGGTAGTTCTTAAACTTGTCTATAACATTCCTGGGCACTGTTAATTAGGGATTAAATGAAGGAGGTAATCTGTGGATTCTTTCAATCTCTACTTTACCCTCTTGTTCCAGAATGTTGGGGCAATTTTGTTGGATAATTTTCTGTAGAATGATGTCCTTTCTTTTTTCTTTTGTCATGATTTTCCAGTAGTCCAATAATTTGTAAATTGTCTCTTCTCGATCTATTTTCAAGGTTTGTTGTTTCATCAATGAGATGTTTCATATTTTCCTCCATTTTTCATTCTTTTGATTTTTTTGTACAGTCTCACTGCCTTTTAAAGTCATTTGCTTCTAGTTGTTGGATTCTAATTTTTAAAGATTGAATTTCATCCTTGGAATTTTGGTCATCCTTTACATTTTGATCAGTTTTTCATTGTAAGTCATTTTTGCTTCATTTTCAAGCTGGTCAATCCTGGCTATTGAGGTATCATTCTCTCATTTTGGTTCATGTGCCTCTGTTTAGAGATGACTTAATTTGCTTTTTAAGTTCTTTTCAAAATTTTCTTCAGTCTCTCTTAATTGTTTCTTTTAAACCCTTACCTTCCATTTTAGAATCAATACTGGGTATTGGTTCCAAGCAGAAGAGTGGTGAAGGCTAGGCAATGGGGGTTAAGTGATGTGCCCAGGATTGTACAACTAGGAAGTATATGAGCCTAGATTTGAACCCAGGAACTCCCATGTCTGGGACTGACTCTCAATCCACTGAGTCACCCAGCTGCCCCATCTCTTAATTGTTTTTGGAATTGTTTTGAGTTTTTCCAAAGCCTATATCTAATTCAATGGAGTTCCTGAGTTTTTCCTTGGTGTTCCTTGATCCTCCTCTGTTCTATTTGTTCTTTGTTACCTGGATTGAAGCTGTCAATTGTAATTTATTATTTTTCTTTTTCTGTTGTTTGCTCATAGTTTCTCCTTCTTTCCTCTCCCCTGTCACTGGATGTAATCTTGCTCCTCTGTTTATTTGCTGGATCTATGGGTTTGGGATATTCTCTCCTGAAGAAGTTTCTTCTCTTCTCTGGTGATTAATTAGATTAGGCTGATGGAGTATTAATGAGTCATGAGACCAAATCTTCCCAAGCTTAGCAGAAGTTAAAGGTGAAGGTGAAGATATTGAGGTTGAAGATAGTTATGTTCATCCTCCTCTACTCCTTTCCGCCATCCACCTCCCTGCCAGTTGCCAGGTCAGAGCCCTGAGCTTCCCATGGTTGTATTCTGTTGCAATTGCAGCCTTCTACCTGGGATCCTAGTCAACTAGATTCTTATAGTGGGTTCCAGTGAAATATGTGGGGGAAGGGTGTTGGAGATTGACCTTCCCAATTCTCTTAAGGCTTCTTATCTGCACTATTAATAGATGAGATTTAGCCCTGCAGAGGTGATCTGAAGAGCTGGATGTGTTCTGAGCCCAAAAGCTTTAGAGGTTGAGGCCAAAGATGGAGAATGGTGGATGAAGGCTTGGACTAGGCTACCTGCCTCTCTGCCCCTCTCCTCTAGCTGCCTCCCAGATAGCTGTGGTTAGAGTCCTGAGTCTCACATAGATGTGGTAGCATGACACCCCTTTTGGGCTGGAACCCTTGTCCCAAGATACCAGCAACCACCAGAATATCAGAAAAGTAGGTGAAGGAGTAGTCCTGGGATCTCCCTTCTTCCTTTTCCTTAAACCCAAGAATTTAACTTTCTCTGTGTACCTTTTAAGTTGAATCAGGCAGGCAGGTCCCCTGCCTCTGTCTTGTTGTTGGATTTGGCCTTCTGTCCCCCTCAAAGTGCTTTGTTTTTGATTGGTGTGGATGGGTTTTCACAGAAGAATAGACTTTCCCTGCTTCTAAGGGGCCGTCTTGACTCTGTCTCCCTTGGATTATTTTTACACTGGTATATAAATTGTGATATTCTTTGGGTATCATAGGAGGCCTCTTACAGTGGTCTAGGTCTTTTATTCTTGACCAGAAATCCAGCTTTATTGTGTGACTGGCCTTCTCTCAATAAAACTATTTCTTTTTTCCTTGAACATTAAGACTTTTTTCTCTCATTTGAGTTCCTCTTTTAGATATTATTCCACATATATGTATCTAGAAAATGTGATATTTATGCTTATACTACTTTGAGTTAAAATAATCATTTCTCTTAACTTTTATTGAATTATTTTCATTCTGATTCCACTTTTACCTTATTTCAATGGTTGGTCTCACTTTGTAACTCTAATTCATCCTCTAGACATAAATGATTATAAAAGTATGCACATGCCTACATTTCCATGCAAATGAAGAAGGAACTCATATAGACATACAAATAAAAGCTATTGCATTGTTTATCCAAGTCATTCATAGTAATTTATGTTATGTTTTAAGGGTGCATTGAAAAAAAATTTACCACCTGAAGGAATAAAGCAAATATTTTGTACTCAGATGTAGCAAGCTATGCACATTTAATTTGTACAACTAACAAATCATATTGATAAGTATCAATAATATTATTTTGAAACATAATTAAAAAACACAAAGGAGAAAGTAAATAGGGAATATCTAGTTCTGACAAGAGTTCTGGTACATGCCAAAGTAAAGATTCAATTTAATTGAAAATCAAATTGTTTAAAGACATTCTGTTTAGAGTACTTTGTTAGAGCCTAGAAGATATATAAAGTTTATATAAGCCAAGTTCCCGGCTCTCATGTAGTTTAGAGCCTAAAAGAAGAAATAGCTATAAAAATAAGAACAACACAAAAAATAAACCATAAGTATATACAAAATTATGAATACAATTTAATCTAGAGGCTTATTGCCAGATTTATAAGCATCCATTAGCAAAGAGAGAGAAAAATGGAAATATAGCCTTTGTAACTAAAAATCCAATTCTACATTGCAGTTGGTGGTTCTAAATAGCAGGCTTCTCAGAGATCACCAGAGAAAATAAATATTCAGAGAGAGAAATTGAGAGAGAGAGAGAGAGACAGAGAGAGAGACAGAGAGACAGAGAGACAGAGAGAGACAGAGACAGAGACAGAGAGAGACACCAGGGAGCCAGTTAGTTCAAGTGACCCATCCAGATAAAGAGAGCTGTCTGCTTTTCACACTGTTTTTTAAATCTATAAAGTACCCCTCCATGGCCATATTGTAGTGATTCTGGCTATGGGGACTTCTGGAGAGGGGACCCAAGGTTAAGGCCATCAGTAGGGACATATGACTCTGTGAATCCTATATCCTGCCACTGGAATGCCCTAAAGATTTTACTTCACACAAAAAGAAAATTATAAGATTGAACATGGGAAAAATCAAATTAATGGAGGGTATGAGGCTGAGAAATAGTATTATAAAACATTGAACTTTCAACAGAAGACATAATAATTCAGCATATAGTTAAAGCTGGGAAGGTGATTCTAAGTATAGGAAATAAAATTAAATGAAATTTAATTTTAGAGGCCCAGTTTTAGTCCTACTTCCTTCATGAAGATGTTCTGACAATTCATATTGTGGCATGGTAATATTTCTCTCAACTCCTACTACTTATATATTATGTACACCAAATTGACACTTCCACTGATTCATATTATTAGGTAACATTATTTTCTTAGTAGTTATATCTTCCCAAATAAACAGAAAGTTCTGTGAGAAGAACTGTTTTATTTTTCTTTGTATCTTTAATTGTAAAATGCAAAATGTTTCTTACATTATACAAATTTAATGACTCTATAGATGATTTATATAAATTATTTGTATCAATATTAAATAAATTATATTAAGTTAAAATATATAATTAGTATAAGGCTTGGCAAAGATTAGTAAGATTGATAGTCAATGACTGTGCTAAGATAATATTAAAATTAATCTTTAAAAGTAAGATTATTTATTCAGTAAGAGATATACCTTACATAATTTTAAATACCTGAATATTTTCAACAAAACCAACATATCTTCAAATAATGTATTTTATATATACACAGAATACATTAATTGTGCTTTTAATAAATTACCTTACATATTTTAAACATATTTTACTTACCTATAATATATTAATAATTCATAAAATGAACTATAATCTAGATTTCCTTGGGTTATCTAAATGTATTTATAAGGAAATTCATTTATATATACTAACATATTTCTAAAGAATACATAAGAAACATAGTCTCAATATTCCCACATGCAAATATTTATGTAAAATTTTAAATATGTTCATTATATTAAAAGGGTGTGAAAGTTCAACGGTGCTTTCCTGAAAATGGATAATATGAAGATTTGTTGGTTATTCATTGGTAGTATTGAAAATACCAAGATGTTTGGGGTCATGCAAATCAATTATCTGATTGATTAAATATGCTTTTCATTTGTCATAGCAACTTATAAAGTAATGCTAATATAATTTTATAGTTGATTAGCTCAGAAATGTCCAGCCATTATTAACAAAGAAATTAGTCACTATTTATATGGCTTAATGGCACCATCTGCATACATAATCACAATGCATATTATCATTTATCCTCCTTTACTTAAAAAAAGAATGTTATTCTTTTGACAAGGAATAATTTTGGTGCTTAACAATATAATCTTATTAGAAATAATATTTCAACCTTAAAATATTTTTAGTTCCTTCTGTTTCCAACAGTTAATATTCTATGGCAAATGTCCTAATTTTAAGAATAATTATTCAGATGGTATAGTAAGATCATGTATCTGTATTTTTAAAAGTCTGACCTATTTAGCTCTATAAATTTCCACTTGATCTAATTGATCTTCTGGTCCATGATAAAACTTTTCCTTAAAAGAAAGTTAACATTAATTGCTATTGACATTAAAAACAACTCTTAAGTTGTAACATGAAGATGTGTTTAGAGTAGCTTGTATTCTTATATCCTGAAATTGATACAATATGTAGTTTGGCAAAATTTCTCAAATACTTAAACATCTTTATTCTAAATTATTTCACTAATTTTTGTTTCTACTGTTCATTTTAGTGATGGATCCAAAATTTAATTACAACTACTTAGTCTTCTTCTTTTGTGAGTGTGTGGAAATAAAGAAATTATGCTTCCATCAGTATATAGCAGTTTCAATTAATTAATACATCCTTTAAATAAGAACCTTAAAAAGTTTATCACACCTAGCAGTGATTTTACTGTTATTGAGATAATCAATAAGAATTTATTTAGTACCTAATTTGCTTCTAAAATCTAGTAAACATTGGATCCTAGGACTTGGAATTGTTATATGTTAGAGTAAGGAGAATTCCATCCCCATTATGAAAAATTGACTTCTCAATTACCCTGTTGGCTCATGGGATTTGTGGGTGTGGAAAGACATAGTCTCGTCTCATAAAAGAGAGGTTTAATATATGCCTGATCCAGGTTTTAACTATTTTAAGTCATATACCCAGAGAATGCAAGACTCTAAGCCTATCTTTCTCCTGACCTGCATACTACTCAATATTCTAAAATGTTAAGGGTAGGAGATGAGGGAAGTGGATAAGAAGGTAAATACTATTTACACTTTTTCTATGCCAGAGGATAATTCATCTTCTAGACAGAGAAAGCGATTAAACAGAATGTATGTTTGTTTGTTTGTTTTCACAAGAAAGTTACCTGAATATTAATTGATTGATAATTAAGGACAAAGTTCATGCTGGATTCTAATTTTCACAATGCATAAAGATTCAATAAGAATTTTTAAATCTACATATGAATGTCATTAAATTCCATTAAATACATGTCAATATACAATTATTGGAAAATAGTCAATTTGGATATTCATGTTCTTTGTAAAAAAATCAAATTTCTAAACATGCTACTACTAAAGAAAATGTTATACATTACATAATACTACTTAAAATGAAGTCTTTTGTAAGTATATTCCATTGCCTAATTACAAAATGATGAAATTCATAACTCTTGGTGATTGCCAAATTCTGATTTTATTTACCTAAAAATTATCTATAATGTCATACTTTTTAGTGCATGTCATAATTCATAATTTATTTGTTGAAATAAGAAAGAGATAATCACCACTTTGTAGAAATAATGCATCTTTCATCTACTAAAATTCAGCAGTCATGCAAAAGAATAAATAGAATAGTTTATTTTTGTCATTGGATCTGAGGCATACCATGTATTTCACTTTAAATCAGCCTTTCAGGTAAAGAGTTAAAATTTAAATCAATTATTCCCAACAATCCCCATCAGTAGACATTATGAGCCTTATTTAAACAAACTTTTTAATCCCTGGGAAAAGTGTTTTTTCAGCATTGTGTTATAATACACTTCTAGACATAAAACTCATTAGTGAGTGTTTAATCAGAGTTCCTGAGCTTTCATCTCAAAATTTCTATTCCTGGACATATTATACCAATCACTAGCCATCTCCAAACAAAGCAAATTGTATTTCCTACTCCTCTTTGATCATTTATACAAGAATTCATATTATGACTCTGGATCCCTGAGCTCTGGTTAGGCAACATTTTTTTTGCAAAGGAATTTTGTTATCATTTTATTGTGTTCTACAAAATATCCTTTTAATAATTTAATTCATTGTCATTAAATTATGAATTCACCTATTGCAGTAGCTTTAATTATGCTTTTAAAACTTTTCATGTTTTGTTCTGAAAATAAAATTTAGAATCTGGGGTGCCTATATAGGAGGGAAAAGGGAGATATCAGGGAAATTTGGGTTCTGCAAAAAATCAATAAAGTCTAATTTAAAGCAATTAAAACAGATACTAAAGGGGAAATTCAAAGAAGACTTCACTGAGCCAGTGGCATTTTAATTGGGTCTTAAATGACAGTTATGTTTAATAAGAGGTAAATGAGGAAATGTAGATGAGTCAGAGGAGCAAAGTCTTGAATTATTTTTAAAGGAAATATCTTATGGTTTCCAATAGAGGATCTACATTTCATTTTCTCCAAATATTATGATTAACAAGAAAAAGAGACCATTGGTGGCAAGAAGAGAGTTATTGGGGGAAAGAACTGATACTAAATATCCAGGAAGTATTTTGAAGGTGGTATATTGTTAACACTAGATATATAATGGGATATGAAAGACAACAAAATTATTTAACCAAATAATTTTCAAAATTCAATAACTTTTTTCAAACCTGTCAAGTGTTATACAAAATAAATGCTGAATTCCAGATAAAGTAATCTGTCTCTTAAAACGAGCAATGGTTGATATTAAAATTAAAAATTTTACAGAATTTTTGAATATGAACTTTATAGGCAAATATTATAAAAAGAAAAAGCCAAAACTCTCTAAGTGAATGTTAATAAAATTTATAGTAAAAATCCTTTACAAGATAATCTAGTTAATGTAGAGATTTTAATTGTTGTAAAGTTGGCATATTTTTTCACTAAAGAAAACTTTCTAATGCTTTAAAATGATTTCAACTTCAACTAAAAAATCACATCCTCATAATTCAGGTTTCATTCTTAAACTATCATGGCTCTAGTTTAATGAGAGGGAATGCCTCCAAAAAAAAAATTAAAAGGAAGTAAACTAAGATATATTATTTTTATTTTAAGATACTGAATAAATATAAAGTTATTTTAAGTCAACTTTGTTATTTGATTATCAAAATAGATTTTCATTTTCATTTGCTACCATGCTACTATAACTAATCTATGGACTGTAGAATTTGTCCTAAAATTACATATATATATATATATATATATGTGTGTGTGTGTGTGTGTGTGTTTGTGTGTGTGTATATAATAAAAACCCTTACCTTCCATCTTGGAATCAATACAGTGCATTGTTTACAAGGCAGAAATGTGCTAAGGGCAAGCAATGGGCGTGAAGTGACTTGCCCAAAGTCACACACCTGGGAAGTGTCTGAGGCCAGATTTGAACCTAGGAACTCCCATCTCTAGGCCTGGTTCTCAATCTACTGAGCTATCCAGCTGTCCCCTGCCCTAAAATGATATTAGCAAAATATGCAACCAGATCTTGTATTTCAAAATTTGGAACAACATAGATCCTGTTATCTAAATGTTCTTCATTTTTGTTTCTTATACCACAGTTGAGGTTGAATTTAGTAATCATTTTTGAACAAACTAGCTCTAATCTTTATCCTCCCCACTGTTCTAGAATCAACAAATGTTCCCAAGGGATTGAATTTGTAAATTAGCAGTAACTTAAATAAATCACTAACTCTCTCTCAAAGGCATTCCTCAGCAAATTTTTGACAGTCTGGACAGGACTTCCTATCCATCTATTTTATTGAGAAAAGTTTTAATTAACCTAAAAATCTTAGTCATGGCTTTCTGCCTGAATTCTGCACAAGAACACTGAATACATTGTCACCAGAATGTTCATCAGCCTTTCAGATTTCCCTTTGGGGATGGCTATCACCAATTTACTATTTACCCTTGGCAGTGTGTATATTCCTGAGCATTGAATTAGCTTATCCATTGCTACTAAATAAGCTTCACTGTGCCAAATGAATAAATCAGTGTCTTCTTTCTGTAATGTTTTCTGAGGAACTAGGTATATAATCAAGAGGTCAGTTTATAATCCAATCAGAAAACAAACAAACATCCTTTTAACATAACATTAATCCATGGTCAATATATTACTATAACCTAAATACTTTTGGTTTTTCCTAGTTCATCTTGTCACAATGACCCTTATAGGCCCTTTCTGAAATATTTAACCTATGAAGCTAATGTATATTAGCATATCATTTTATCAGTGTTGCAGACTTGAAAATTTTGTGGGCATGATTATAACTTCTTATCAAAATAATAAACAATTGACATAGATTAAAAAATCTCTGGCAACTTTCCCCAGAATATTTCTGAGCACTATAGTTTATGCATTTATTCATATAGACATATATACACACATGCCTATAAACACACATAATATGTGAGTAAATATAAGATGCTGGGAGACCCCTTTGGGTAAAGATCTGGCTTTATTGTGACAGATCAATCAAATGGCAAGGGTCTGCAGGTTTCCTCCCAGTTCAAAAGCTGAGAAACCATTTTGCATATCACACACACTTTTATAGTTTCCTATTTCTCATCACTCTCTTCTAAGTCCCCATGCTTCCAGTTTTAACTTCTCTCATCCTGGTCCAGAGGCTGCTCCCTTTCAGCCTATTCTGATCCTTTCCAGCCTATATTTTATAACTTTGCTCCATTCCGCTGTGGAGGTTATTGCCTTCTGACCTTTTCTGTTCCTTTGTATTCTCTGGGTTCTCACTTCCTATTTGAGCTAGCTTGACCAAAGTACATTTTAAATGGATAAATCACAGATGATTATCATGATAACACATAATTATTCTGACATCACATACTTTAAGTTGTAACTCAGATATTATTCTTAATATAGTTAAACACATTTTTCCTAAGAGTAAATTCTTAATTTAAAATCACATTTACATTTTAAAAAATAAAACTCTAAGCATTAAGTTATTAATTATTAATTTTTGATTAAATGTATACATATATACATATTCCATATTTACCAAAATGTATGTTCAGAGTAGGACCATTCATATTCATGGAATTAGATGATACAACTTCAAATTAAGGCCCTTATAATGATTTTTACAATTTTTTTAGTTTACATTCCCAAATATTTTTTTTAACATCAGGACTCACACATCTTCCTAGAATTATTCTGTTTTTCATTAAGTTAACCCTTGAAGTAAGTGTCTTTCTTCTCCAATAGTACAGAAAATCAACACAATTTTCCACTATCAGATCAGTGACCTAATATTTCTTGTGTACCTATTTTTTGATTTCTCCTATAAAGTCTTCCATGATGAAGAACTATGTATTTCATCATTACATAACAGTGACAGTAATGTTCTTAAAGTGTGTTCTGAAAATGTTTTGAGTACAATCATATCAAATGGTTATATGTTTGTCATTTGAAGACTAGTCTAGCTGATTTTAGAGAAGTTGACAGTTTGGTAACCAAATAATTTTTCATTTATTTATTTTTTTGGCCATAGTAATTAATTTATATTATTTATAACATACTTGTGCAAATATTCACTAATTGGAGATACTACTCAAATGCCATGAAATAATGATTATTTAAATTATTACAGTTACATAATTTATATTAAAAGCATTGTGAGGAGTGTTGCAATAAGAAATATGATCTCACCACCAAAAGTGCTTACCGTCCAATTTAGTAGTCCAGTTGAACACCCAAGAGTTGAAGTAATGAATACCAAATTGTCCATAAGGAAGTAAAAATTATGCAAACAAAAGGCATTGCAGGAGTTCTAAGGAGGGAAAGCTGAAAAAATTGATAGTCATGTGTAATGTTTGATAAAGAATGTAAAACTTGAGGGCATTGCAGTATAATTCTAGTACTTGTAGGACAGAAGAGATAGGAAGAAGGAATTGATTTTAAGAAGAACAATATAAGCAATGTGAGAAAAGTATTATAAACCAATAAAAAAATTGCCCTATGTTGGGTCATTTGATCCATCTAAAGAATCGAGATAGATAAGACTATATGAGTAAAACGGGGAGAAACTTTAGAGCATTTATATAGCTAAGCCAGGAAATTATAATCATGAGATTTTAAATAAAGGAGACCAAAAGCAAAAAAAAATGGTTTCATGAGTTAAAAAGAATTTTATAAATCATCTAGTCCAATCTTTTTTTTTATTTTAGAGTCAAGAATACTGAGCTACATATATGCCAAGTTAATTATTTGATAATTATAAGGATTGTTTTAGAAGGTCCCTTGAAAATAGTGGTTTCCCCCTAAAATAGATAGATGTATAAAAGAGAAATGATTTTAACTATGGTATTCTTCCCATAGGACTTCTTCCTCCTAAAATTAATATAAACTATTTAGAGAAAAAGATGCATTTTTATCCTGGATCAACCATGAGGTATAGATATTTATTAAAGATGTTGAAGAAATTCTAGGCTGAAATTTTGTTTTAAGTGAAAGCTAGTTAAAACTAAATGCATATGCTTTTATCTTATTCTCTTATAAATATAAAAAGAAGAAGCAAGAATGAAAATAGGAAAAGTCAAATTGTCATTTTCATATTAATTATTGTTTCAAGATAGTATATATTAATATAGGTGTAGTCACAGAGGCAAAACATTCAGTTTAAAGAAGACCTTTTTGAAGTAGATAGAATTTTACCTGACAGTTGAAAAAAGTCAGGGAGATCAAAAGGAGAAATGAGCAGGGAAATCATTCCTAGTATGGTGGACATTTTGTCAAAATGCTTAGTGTCTGAAGATTGTTATGGGTAGTGAACAGCAAGGAGCCTGGTGGCAAAAAGATCTCAAAGTGTATATAGAAAATCAAAATGATATAGAATTCTGTCATCCTACTGAGAAGTAGAAGGGGAATAAGACAATGGAAGGGGGAGATAACTGAAGGAAGGGGGAATTGAGGGGTGACAAAAAGCAAAATACTGGTAAGGAAAAACAGAGAGAAAGGGAGTAGAGCAGGATCTAAAGGGAATAATGTAAAGGAGGCTAATACAAAGTTAGTAATCATAACACTGAAAGTGAATGGGATGAACTCACCATAAAACTGAAGAAGATAGAAGAGTAAATTAAAAACCAGAATCATAAGAAACAGACTTGAAGCAGGGTAACACACCCACAAAATCAAGGGAAAAGATTGGAGCAGTATTTATTATGCATCATATAAAGTAAAAAAGCTCAGACGATATATATGTATATATATGTATATATATATACATATATATTGTTTGAGACAACTGAACAGGGATTAAAAAATAATTACCTTCCTCTCAGCAGTGCATGGTACATATAAAAATGCTGACCATGTACTAGGGCAGACAAATATTGCAAAAATACAGAAAAGCAGAAATAGTAAATGCCATTTTTTCAGATCATTATGAGATTAAAATTATGCTTAATAGAATTCCATGGAAAGGAAAACTTAAAAATTAATTGAAAACTAAATAATTTAACTCTTCAAAACTGGTGGGTCAAAACAGAAATCATATAAACAACTAAATACTTCATTAAAGAGAATGACAATGAGAAAACATCATATCAAAACCAATGGGATACAGCCAAAGATGTAGTCAGTCGAAAATTTACCTCTCTGAGTACCTATAGCAAAAAAATAGAGGGAGGAAATCAATGAATATGGCTTGCAACTTTAAAAAAATTGGGGAAGACAAATTAAAACCCCCCAAATAAGAAAATAATTTGGAAATCCTAAAGATCAAAGGAGAAATTAATAAAATTGAAAGTAAAAGAACAATTGAACTAATAAATAAGACTAGGAAGTGGTACATTTAAAAAAAAAGCACAAATAAAACAGATAAAGTACTTGTTAATCTAATTAAAAAAAATAAAAAGGAATCAAATTAACAACATCACAGATGAAAAGGGCCATCTCACCTCTAATAAAAAGGAAATTAAGGTAATTATTAAGAACTATTTTGGCCAATTATATGGCAATAAATATGACAATTTAGATGAAATGTGTGCATATTAACAAAAATATAAATTGCCTTCTTTAACAAAAGAGGAACTAGAATACATAAACAATGCCACCTCAGAAAAAGAAATTGAACAAGCCATCAAGGACCTTCCTAAAAAAAAAATCCCCAGGGCTAGATGGATTCACAAGTGAATTCTATCAAACATTTAAAGAACAAATCCCAATTCTATGCACATTATTTGACAAATTAAGCAAAGGAGTCTTACCAAATTATTTTCATGACACAAATATGGTATTGATTCCAAAACCAGGCAGACCAAAAATAGAGAAAGAAAACTATAGACAAATCTCCTTAATGAACATCAATGCAAATATCTTAAATAAATAAAATAATAGCAAAAAAAGTACATCACATTATTACAAGTATTATTTCATTTAACCAGATGGAATTTATATCAGGAAATCAAGAATGGTTTAATATTAGGGAAACCATTCATATAATTGACTATACCAATAACCAAATCAACAGAAGTCACATGATTACCTAAAGAGTTGCGGAAAAAGTCTTTGACAAAATACAACACCCATTCCTACTGAAAACACTGAAAGTATATTAAAAAAGGGCCCTTCCGGTCGACTTCCGGTTAAGATGGCGGCTTAGAGAAAGCTAAAGCTCAGATCTCCTGAAAACCCTTCCCGACCGATCTCAAATGATAAGCTCCTAAGGCGCCGAAATTCAAAACGATCAACAGCACAGACCCTGGGAACCCTCCTCCTGGACCTGGACCCGGATCAAAAGGTACGGCTCCCCTTAAAAGCCAGAACCCGAGATCCCTCGGACCTCAGGGGTAGGAGCGCAGAGTCCAAGGCTCCCGGAAGCCGCAGCCCGGCCGGGCTCAGAGAGCAGAACCCTCAGGGCCTTCTACAGTCCCGGTGAAAGTTACTGCCTGGGGCTTCCGCTGCAGAGAGCTGGTCGAAACAACAGCAACCCTCAGGGCGGGCAAGACAGCCTCACCTGCTGGATCCTGCTATCCAAGTATCAGTGAAAGTCCTCGCCCTCGGAGCTTGGGCTAGCTGCAGCCCATCCCCCCGCAGGCCGACAAAACAGCCTCATGGCCAGCGATTCTGAAGGCAACTTCCGGAAAGCGAGCTGGGGGGAGAGTGTGGCCTCGTGGTCCGACCCTTCCATTCCAGTTCCAGTGAGGCATATTCAGTTTAACCCAGGGAAACCTCATAGAACCATCTGCCCAGGACTAAAGCCTCTGAACACCAGACAGAGACAAGAAAAACTAATCCTCCACATTCAGAAATGGCAAACTCCACAGAACCACAGAAGCCCCAAAATACCAAGAAAAATAAGAAGAAAGGGGCGACTTTGGACACATTCTATGGAGCCAAAATACAAAATACAGAGCAGACAGAAGATAATATAAAAGAAAATGCTCCAAAACCTTCCAAAGGAAATGGAAACTCTCCACAAACCTATGAAGAATTTGAATCAGAAATGACCAAAAAGATGGAAGCCTTCTGGGAGGAAAAGTTGGAAATAATGCAAAAGAAATTCACGCATCTACAAAACCAGTTTGACCAAACTGTAAAAGAAAACCAGGCTTTAAAGGCCAGAATCAGGCAGCTGGAAGACAACGATCGTGTAAAAGAGCAAGAATCAATAAAGCAAAGCCAAAATACCAAGAAATTAGAAGAGAACATAAAATATCTCACCGACAAGGTGATAGATCTGGAAAATCGGGGGAGAAGGGATAATTTAAGAATAATTGGACTCCCAGAAAAGCCAGAAATAAACACCAAACTGGACATGGTGATACAAGATATAATCAAAGAAAATTGCCCAGAGATTCTAGAACAAGGGGGCAATACAGCCACTGACAGAGCTCACAGAACACCTTCTACACTAAACCCCCAAAAGACAACTCCCAGGAATGTAATTGCCAAATTCCAAAGCTATCAAACAAAAGAAAAAATCCTACAGGAAGCCAGAAAAAGACAATTTAGATATAAAGGAATGCCAATCAGGGTCACACAAGACCTTGCAAGTTCTACTCTGAATGATCGTAAGGCATGGAACATGATCTTCAGAAAGGCAAGAGAGCTGGGTCTCCAACCAAGAATCAGCTACCCAGCAAAACTGACTATATACTTCCAAGGGAAAGTATGGGCATTCAACAAAATAGAAGACTTCCAAATTTTTGCAAAGAAAAGACCAGAGCTCTGTGGAAAGTTTGATACCGAAAATCAAAGAGCAAGGAATACCTGAAAAGGTAAATATTAAGGAAAGGGGAAAATGTTATCTTCTTCTTTTACTCAAACTCTCTTCTATAAGGACTACATTTATATCAACCTATGTATACTAACATGTGGGGAAAATGTAATGTATAAATAGGGGGTAAAGAAAGACCAAATAGAATAATCATTCTCACACAAAGATTCACATGGGAAGGGGAGGGGAAGAAAACTCCTATAAGAAGGAGAGGAAGAGAGTGGGGGGGTTACTTAAACCTCAATCTCAGGGAAATCAGCTCTGAGAGGGAAAAACATCCAGATCCATTGGGATCTTGAATTCTATCTTACCCAACAAGGGTAAGGAGAAGGGTAAACCAAGGGGGGGAGGGGGAGAGGGAGAACAAAAAGGGAGGGAAAGAGAGGGGGGAGGGGGAGGGAACAAAAAGGGAGGGACTAAAAAGGGAAACATCAAGGGAAGGGACAAGGGGGACTGTTTCAAAGTAAATCACTGGACTAAAAGGTAGAGCCAAAGAAGAAAAGGTTAGAATTAGGGAAGGCAATCAAAATGCCAGGGAGTCCACAAATGACAATCATAACTTTGAACGTGAATGGGATGAACTCACCCATAAAACGTAGACGAATAGCAGAATGGATTAGAATCCAAAACCCTACCATATGTTGTCTTCAAGAAACACACATGAGGAGGGTTGACACCCACAAGGTCAGAATTAAAGGATGGAGTAAGACCTTCTGGGCTTCAACTGATAGAAAGAAGGCAGGAGTGGTAATCATGATATCTGATAAAGCCAATGCAAAAATAGACATGATCAAAAGGGATAGGGAAGGTAATTATATTTTGTTAAAAGGGACTATAGACAATGAGGAAATATCACTAATCAATATGTATGCACCAAATAATATAGCACCCAAATTTCTAATGGAGAAACTAGGAGAATTGAAGGAAGAAATAGACAATAAAACCATACTAGTGGGAGACTTAAACAAACCATTATCAAATTTAGATAAATCAAATCAAAAAATAAATAAGAAAGAGGTAAAAGAAGTGAATGAAATCTTAGAAAAATTAGAATTAATAGACATATGGAGAAAAATAAATAGGGATAAAAAGGAATACACCTTCTTCTCAGCACCACATGGCACATTCACAAAAATTGACCATACATTAGGTCACAGAAACATAGCACACAAATGCAGAAAAGCAGAAATAATGAATGCAGCCTTCTCAGATCACAAGGCAATAAAAATAATGATTAGTAATGGTACATGGAAAACCAAATCTAAAACCAATTGGAAATTAAACAATATGATACTCCAAAACCGTTTAGTTAAAAAAGAAATCATAGAAACAATTAATAATTTCATCGAGGAAAATGACAATGGTGCAACATCCTTTCAAACCTTTTGGGATGCAGCCAAAGTGGTAATCAGAGGTAAATTCATATCCCTGAATGCTTATATTAACAAACAAGGGAGAGCAGAGATCAATCAATTGGAAATGCAAATGAAAAAACTGGAAAGCGATCAAATTAAAAACCCCCAGCAGAAAACCAAATTAGAAATCCTAAAAATTAAGGGAGAAATTAATAAAATCGAAAGTGATAGAACTATTGATTTAATAAATGAGACAAGAAGCTGGTACTTTGAAAAAACAAACAAAATAGACAAGGTACTGGTCAATCTAGTTAAAAAAAGGAAGGAAGAAAAGCAAATTCACAGCATTAAAGATGAAAAGGGGGACAGCACCTCCAATGAGGAGGAAATTAAGGCAATCATTAGAAATTACTTTGCCCAATTATATGGCAATAAATACACCAATTTAGGAGAAATGGATGAATATATACAAAAATACAAACTGCCTAGACTAACAGAAGAGGAAATAGAATTCCTAAATAATCCAATATCAGAAATTGAAATCCAACAAGCCATCAAAGAACTTCCTAAGGAAAAGTCCCCAGGGCCTGATGGATTCACCTGTGAATTCTATCAAACATTCAGAGAACAGTTAATCCCAATACTATACAAACTATTTGACATAATAAGCAAAGAGGGAGTTCTACCAAACTCCTTTTACGACACAAACATGGTACTGATTCCAAAACCAGGCAGGTCAAAAACAGAGAAAGAAAACTATAGGCCAATCTCCCTAATGAATATAGATGCAAAAATCTTAAATAGGATACTAGCAAAAAGACTCCAGCAAGTGATCAGAAGGATCATTCACCATGATCAAGTAGGATTCATACCAGGGATGCAGGGCTGGTTCAACATTAGGAAAACCATCCACATAATTGACCACATCAACAAGCAAACTAGCAAGAATCACATGATTATTTCAATAGATGCAGAAAAAGCCTTTGATAAAATACAATACCCATTCCTATTAAAAACACTAGAAAGCATAGGAATAGAAGGGTCATTCCTAAAAATGATAAACAGTATATATCTAAAACCAACAGCTAATATCATCTGCAATGGGGATAAACTAGATGCATTCCCAATAAGATCAGGAGTGAAACAAGGATGCCCATTATCACCTCTACTATTTGACATTGTACTAGAAACACTAGCAGTAGCAATTAGAGAAGATAAAGGAATTGAAGGCATCAAAATAGGCAAGGAGGAGACCAAGTTATCACTCTTTGCGGATGACATGATGGTCTACTTAAAGAATCCTAGAGATTCAACCAAAAAGCTAATTGAAATAATCAACAACTTTAGCAAAGTTGCAGGATACAAAATAAACCCACATAAATCATCAGCTTTTCTATATATCTCCAACACAGCTCAGCAGCAAGAACTAGAAAGAGAAATCCCATTCAAAATCACCTTAGACAAAATAAAATACCTAGGAATCTACCTCCCAAGACAAACACAGGAACTATATGAACACAACTACAAAACACTCGCCACACAACTAAAACTAGACTTGAACAAATGGAAAAACATTAACTGCTCATGGATAGGACGAGCCAATATAATAAAAATGACCATCCTACCCAAACTTATTTATCTATTTAGTGCCATACCCATTGAACTACCAAAATACTTCTTCACTGATTTAGAAAAAACCATAACAAAGTTCATTTGGAAGAACAAAAGATCAAGGATATCCAGGGAAATAATGAAAAAAAACACATATGATGGGGGCCTTGCAGTCCCTGACCTAAAACTATATTACAAAGCAGCAGTCATCAAAACAATTTGGTACTGGCTAAGAAACAGAAAGGAAGATCAGTGGAATAGACTGGGGGAAAGCGACCTCAGCAAGACAGTATACGATAAACCCAAAGATCCCAGCTTTTGGGACAAAAATCCACTATTCGATAAAAACTGCTGGGAAAATTGGAAGACAGTGTGGGAGAGACTAGGAATAGATCAACACCTCACACCCTACACCAAGATAAATTCAAAATGGGTGAGTGACTTAAACATAAAGAAGGAAACCATAAGTAAATTGGGTAAACACAGAATAGTATACATGTCAGTCCTTTGGGAGGGGAAAGACTTTAAAACCAAGCAAGATATAGAAAGAATCACAAAATGTAAAATAAATAATTTTGACTACATCAAACTAAAAAGCTTTTGTACAAACAAAACCAATATAACTAAAATCAGAAGGGAAACAACAAATTGGGAAAAAATCTTCATAGAAACCTCTGACAAAAGTTTAATTACTCATATTTATAATGAGCTAAATCAATTGTACAAAAAATCAAGCCATTCTCCAATTGATAAATGGGCAAGGGAAATGGATAGGCAGTTCTCAGATAAAGAAATCAAAACTATTAACAAGCACATGAAGAAGTGTTCTACATCTCTTATAATCAGAGAGATGCAAATCAAAACAACTCTGAGGTATCACCTCACACCTAGCAGATTGGCTAACATAACAGCAAAGGAAAGTAATGAATGCTGGAGGGGGTGTGGCAAAATAGGGACATTAATTCATTGCTGGTGGAGCTGTGAACTGATCCAACCATTCTGGAGGGCAATTTGGAACTATGCCCAAAGGGTGCTAAAAGAATATCTACCCTTTGACCCAGCCATAGCACTGCTGGGTCTGTACCCCAAAGAGATAATGGACACAAAGACTTGTACAAAAATATTCATAGCTGCGCTCTTTGTGGTGGCCCAAAACTGGAAAATGAGGGGATGCCCATCAATTGGGGAATGGCTGAACAAACTGTGGTATATGTTGGTGATGGAGTACTATTGTGCTAAAAGGAATAATAAAGTGGAGAAGTTCCATGGAGACTGGAACAACCTCCAGGAAGTGATGCAGAGCTAGAGGAGCAGAACCAGGAGAACATTGTACACAGAGACTAATACACTGTGGTATAATCGAACGTAATGGACTTCTCCATTAGTGGCGGTGTAATGTCCCTGAACAACTTACAGGGATCCAGGAGAAAAAAACACCATTCATAAGCAAAGGATAAACTATGGGAGTGGAAACACCGAGAAAAAGCAACTGCCTGAATACAGAGGTTGAGGGGACATGACAGAGGATAGACTCTAAATGAACACTATAATGCAAATACTATCAACAAAGCAATGGGTTCAAATCAAGAAAACATCTAATGCCCAGTGGACTTACGCGTCGGCTATGGGGGTTGGGGGGGGAGGAAAAGGAAATGATCTATGTCTTTAACGAATAATGCTTGGAAATGATCAAATAAAATATATTAAAAAAAAAAAGGGCCCTTCCTCAAAAAAAAAAACAATATATATCTAAAACCATCTTCAAGGATCATCAGAAATGGGGACAAATTAGAAGCCTTCCCAATAAGATCAGGAGTGAAGCCAGGATGCCCATTTCACCTTTATTATTTAATATTGCATTAAAAATGTTAGCAATAACAATTAGATGGAAAAAAATTGAAGAGAGTGAACTAGGCAATGAGGTAACTAAACTATAACTCTTTGCAGATGAGATGATGGTCTACTTAAAGAATCCCAGAAAATCAACTAAAAGACTGGTAGAAATAATTAATAACTTTAGCATAGTTGCAGTGTATGAGAAACCCACATAAATCATCAACATTTCTATATATTTCCAAAAAAAAAACTCAGCAGAAGGCATTAGAAAGAGAAATTCCATTTAAAATCCCTCTAGACAATATAAAATATTTAGGGATCTATCTTTCAAGAAAAACACAGGAATTATATAAACACAACTACAAAACACTTTTCACACAATTAAAACTAGACCTAAACAATTTCAAAAATATTAATTCCTTCTAGGTAGGAAGAGCTAATATAATAAAACTGGAAATTTTACTCATATCAATCTACTGTGAAGATTAAAATTTAGGGGACACAGGGAGACTGAGGCAGGTAGAAATTAGTTTCTCTCTGCAAGTAGTATTATATTTTTAGAGGTTTATTGAAGATTAAGGATTGAAGAAAATATAGGATAAGAAACATGTGACCAGGCCATAGAGTGGCCTAGACACAACCTCACCTACATTATGAAAAAAGCCACACCTGCCCCAAAACAGAAGTCCAAGAGCCCAAGAGAGAGCCCTCAAAAGCCTTTGAATCAGCTTAAATACTTTCTCAATCTCGGCCCAGGTGAGATTACAAGCATTCTGGGGAAGTGGAGCAAAGGCTCATGGGGATTGTAGTCTGTATTCGAGTCTATTTTTTACATCCCCCATTGAATGTTTGAAAAAATTAATTAATAAATGTTCAATCAACCATACCCAAAGTTCAATTTTGTGCAACTTGTGGTCTGGAGGCTTCTTCATGATGGCTTCTCCAACAGTTCAGTTCTGGATTCAGAGAGGTAGGATCTTCTTTACCTAAAATTCTTCAGAAAAGGAATTTAAACTTTGCAATTTAAATAATGATATTTTTTACATTCCCCCCATTAAGACGGTGACTGACAAATACAGGATCACTTAGGGATGCATGGCTAAGATATGAGGTATATGAATCAATTGGCAAGAGATATTAAAAGATATCAGAAAAATCAAATAAAAAAAGAAAAATTTCTGGATGAAAATATAGACTATCAAAGTCTTATGTGTAAAAATTCCAAGTAAAAGAAAAATAAATCTATAATAGGTCCTTGAATCAGGGCCCAATTAAAATGATCTAAGAAATGATGCATTTACCCAGTCATTAGCCAGGACTACAGAAAGTTACCACACTATGAAAGGCAGAAAAGAAAGGGACCAGATTATAGGAGCCAAGGTTTTGGGGATACTGATCTGTGAGTATTTTCAGAGTGAGTGTGGACACAAGGAAAGCCTATGTCTTAACACATGATAAACATAGTAACCTCAAGTCTTCACACTAGGTTCAAGACCTTTGTATTGGCCTAGAAGTGCATCAATCCATCCTGGATTGGCTTTTCTTTGGCCCTATGAAATGGCTCTTGTGTGTATCTCTTGTCCTGGAATCAGACAGAATCATTAAGCAAAGTCCCATAATTTATTTAAATAATTAGTGGCATCATTTTTATAGTCACAAGCCTTTTAGGGCATCCATTAGCAAATGTATCTTAAACTTAAAAATCAAAAGCTTAAAGAAAATCTCAATACTGGTGACATGTGCTTCAAATATAAAAAGAAGAGAAAAAATAATTTAAAAAAACTGAAAAAGTATATTGCACATGCAAGAAAAATATAATAATAAAAGATCTTTAAAATTTCAAAAATGTACCTTATAATCATTGACAATCTGTGTCAGCTAAGAAAATATAAAATTCAAGACTTTCTCACCAAAAATGATATCCATTTCTTATTAATATCTGGCCATGATCACTGTGAGTAGAAGGAAAATGAATTGAACAAGGTTAAAAATTTTTTCATCTTTAAAAATACAGTAGTACAAATATGTAGATATCAAAATCCCCAAAATTCTCAATAGCCCAATTAATTACAATAGCAAACAAACACACTTTCATATTTCACATAAGTTGCTGTATGACATTTTAAAAACCTATGAATTGATGGACATTTGTCACAAGTTTTACAAACATAGCAATCTTTCAACCTTGGTATTTAAACATTTTTTAAACAAAATAAAACTCATCTTGGGTTTAGAACATAATCAAGAAATCTATATATCATTCTGGTAGAAGTAAAATAGTGAACTGAAGAGTATATATATAAAGGGGTGCGCCTTTTGGAGGCTTTTAGGGATACAAATGCCCTGAGATTAACTACCCAACTTCCATTCACATATTTAGAAATGCAGGAAGGTTGGGGGTTATAAAATGTATTTCACTTCAGCTACTGTAATGGGCCTTATGGCAGGCAAAAATAACCAGATTATTAAAAAAAATTCCAAAAATCATATTTAAAAAACCCTTAAAATCAAATCATTTGAGCTATTTAGCACATTAAAATTTCCAAGGTTGTTAATACAATTATAACCAGTTCTGAAGTCCATCTATCCTCAGCAAAATAGAAAAAAGCTGTTTTTCTATATATATGGGCTTATTCACAATAATATTTGTTCAACATAGTTATAGGGGAAAAACAACAGAATTTCAAAACTCAGTACATTCAAAATAAATTCAATCAACCTTCAGTTCAAGCTGAATAATATTGAATCCAGTAATATATGAACTTTAAATCACAAAGTTAAACCATAACAAAAAATGCAATAGAATACAGAGATTTTTTATAAACCATTGGAGTTTGAAATGCCTTAGAATATAGCCTTTAGTCTTTAAAGTTCCTTGGGTGGGTTTTTTTTGTTTGTTTGTTTTTAATTATCCATTTAAATGTCTATTGTCCGAAGGTAGAGTAGTAAAGGCTATCGATCTGCTCAGAGCCCCACAGCTGGGGAGTATCTGAGGCCAGATTTTAACCCAGGACCGAATGTCTTTATGTCTGGCTATCAGGGCACTGAGCCACCCATTTGCCTCCCCAAAGTTAAAGTTGAATCTTTTGGCTGAGTCTGCTCCCTGACAGGCAGGTAAAATCAATGAAATTACCAGAACAGTCAAAAATCCTTTTAAACAGCCCATTGCTTTTTAAGTTTCTATTTGAAAAAATCTGTTTCTTCTCCTCTCCCTTTTCTCTCTCCCCTGCTCTGATCCCCCTGTGGTCAATACCCCCATCCATGTGGAGGCTTAGCCTAAGGGAAAATTACCCGTTCCCCTTTCCCTCTCCTATCCCCCCCCCCATGTGGCCAATACTGTTACCAGCTGGTCACAATGAGTCCTGAGCGATCTGCTCCAAGGATCTGGGTGATGAGCCAACTGGGGTCATGCTCGTGGGTCTGGGGCGCAGAAATAGGCAGGCAGCAGGCCAGTGAGAGGCCTGGAGCAGGAGCTGGAGTGGCTGTGGGGTTGGGCAAGGCTGGGACCAGGTACCAGGTACCAGGTGAGGTCTATCGGGGCTGCAGCCTGCAGGCTGCAGGCCGAGCCAGGTGGGGTGGGCAGGAGGTCCAGAGCCTGTAGCAGCTTTGCAAGGGTAGAAAACCTTGGCCAGAGAGATATGGCTCAAAAAAAAAATTTCTGGGTACTAGATATTAAAGATTAAATCAGAAGATTGAGAGTTTTTTCTCCCAAAGTGGTTACGCCAACTGTAAAGATTAAAATTAGGGAAATATGGGAAGACTAGTGCCATATCTATCAAACTATCAAAAATCTTTCTTTCTACAATTAGAAAAATGTATAATAAATTTAATCTGCAAAAAATAAGATCAAGAATATCTTGGGAAATAATAAAAAAAATAAATATGAAGGATGGAGCCTAGCAGTATCATATATTAAACTGTATTATAAAGCAGTTTTCATTGAAACAATATTATACTGGCTAAGATACAGGAGAGTAGAATGATGGAATAGACTAGGGGTATATGACTTTAGTAAGTTAGTTACTGATAAATCCAAAGATCCCAGCTTTTGGGACAAGTACTCACTATTAAATAGAAACTTCTAGGAAAATTGGAAAACAATGTGGGAAGAAAAAGGTTAAGATCAACATCTTACACCCTAAACCAAATAAATACACAATGGGTAAATGATTTAAATATAAAGGTGAAATCATAAATTAGATGAACTTAGAATAGTATACTTGTTAGATCTGCAGGAAAGGAAGGAAATTAACACCAAGCAAGAGATAGATGACATTGTAAAATGTAAAATGAATCACTTTGATTATATCAAATTAAAAAGATTTTGTACAAGCAAAATCATTGCAACCAAAATTAGAATGAAAGGAACAAACTGTGAGAATATTTTTATAACAAAATTTCGACAAAGATTTAATTTCACAAACATATAAGGAACTAAATCAAATTTACAAAAAAATCAAGCTATTACCTAATCAACAAATGATTAAAGGACATGAAAAAGTAGTTTTCACACATTGAAATAAAAAGTATTGATAACCACATGAAAAAGTGTTCTAAATCCCACCTATTTAGAGAAATGTATATTAAAACAACTCTAAGGTACCACCTTATACCTAGCAGATTGGCCAATAAATGTTGGTGGGGATGTGGCAAATTGGGACATTAATACATTGCTGGTAGAGTTGTGAATTGGTCCAACCATTCTGGAGGGCAATTTGGAACTATGTGCAAAGGGCTTTAAAAGCATGTTTACCCTTTCATCCAGCCTACTGGGTTTGTACCCCAAAGAGATGATAATGAAAAAGACATGTACAAAAATATTCATAGCCGAACTCTTTGTGCTGTCAAAAAATGGGAAAAAGAGAGCATGTCCATCAATGGGGGAACAAATTGTGGTATCTGATGGTGATGGAATATTATTGTGCTGAAAGGAGTAAAGAACTGGAGGAATTCCATGTGAAATGGAAAGATAGGACAATCCAGAGGAACTTAGGAGAAAAAATGCTATCTACACCCAGAGAAAGGATATGGGAAGAGAAATGCAGAAGAAAAACATATGTTAGACCATGTGCTTTGATGGGGATAGTATTAGATTTTTGATATTAAAACATCACTCTACATGAAATACATGAAAATAAGTTTTGAACAATGATAAATGTATAATCAAGTAGAATTTCTTGTAAGCTCCAGGAGGGGTGAGGGGAAAAGGGATGGGAAAAATCATGAATCATGTAACTATGGCAAAATATTCTAAATAAAAATTAAATATAATGAGTAAAAATAATTATCAATTAGAGGATTTCAATTTCCAGTAATTAAAATGATGAAATGAGGAAATCTATTACTCTAGCCAATTCTATCTTCAAACATATACATATTAAAAAAAAAGTGGAGTGGAGGAGGTAAGCCTCTAAATGAAGAATATCAGGAAAAATACATATTTACAGGCATGAAAAAAAGAGTAGAACGATATGTGTAAAATTAGAGAATTTGTAGATTCTCACATGACCCAAATGAACACAAAAGTGTGAGCAACTCACCCAATATGGCCATGAAAGGTAACAGTGGGACCAACTCAATAAACACTTCCCAATATTGGGTGCAGGCAGGACTTTGGGTGGGTGTGGTACAATAGAATTACAGATTTAGGTGGAGAGAGTACAATAGAATTGGGAAATCAACCAACCTCCATAGACACCAAAGATAACAGCAACAGAAATAGCAGGATCTAGCTAGACAAAACAGCTGCAAGCTGGAAGATTTCTATGTGAACTGGAAAAAAAAAACAGGAATTGACACAAAGCAAAATGAGCAGAACCAGAATAACATTATATACAGAAACTGATACACTATGGCACAATTGAATGTAGTAGACTTTTCTACTAGCAGTAATACAATGATCCAGGATTATCCAGAGGAACTTATGAGAAAGAATGCTATCATCATTGCTTTCCGCATAGCAAGCCAGCAAATCCAGCACTCCAATTCCACAAAGGTGGCAGCCAGACTTATGACAAAGACCAGAACAATGTATACCACAAACTTCAAATAGTATTCATTATACACTAGGAGGAAAGGAGAACATCACCAAATAGTCAAGACAACAAAGGGGGATGAAGGGAAAAGGAAATCCTGTAAGATAAGGCAAAAGAAGACAAAGGTAAAGCCTGAAACCAGAGTTAATTTAGTTATAAGGATGATCAGAATAATAGTAACTTGAAGTAAAACAAAAATGCCAAAATTGAAATATATGAAGCCTGGAACACTAGGGCAAATGAATCTCAAACCTCAAAAGAATCCCTGAAAGAATTTGCCAATCTGCAAATTTGCCAAGAAATTTACAAATAAAATAAGAGAAATGACAGTTTTGATAACTTGGGAAAAAATCAAAAAAGAAAAGTCATCCATAAAAACTGGAATCAGTCAAATGGCAATGGAGGTTAAAACACCAATGAAGAAAACAACTTCCTAAAGAATTGAATGAACCAAATGGAAAAAGGTGGCACAAATACATACTGAAGAAAACAATATTTTAATGATCAGAATTGGAGAAAAAGAAAAGGAGGCTCAAAAATACACTTAAGAAAAAACTTCTTACAGATTAGAAATGGCCCAATGGAATAAAGGAAATACCAATAACTTCCTAAAATTAGGATGGAAAACATGGAAGTTAATGACTTCATTAGAAATTAGAAAAAAATATAAAACCAAAAGAATGAAAAAATAGGAGAAAGTTTGAAATATCTTATTGGAAAAGCAAATGACCTGGGAAATAGATCCATGAGTGATAATCTAAGAATCATTGGGTTGCCTGAAACCCATGACTTCAAAAGCAACCTGGAAAACATTAAAAAAATGATCAAGGGAATTAACGCTGATTTTCTTGAATAAGAATGGAAAATAGAAACTGAAAGAATTCATCAATTACCTTCTGTAACAAATCCTATATTTAAAAATCCCCAGACTTCCAGTCAAGATGGCGGCTTAGAGAAAGCTAAAGTTCAGATCTCTGGAAAACCCTTCCTGACCGATCTCAAACTATAAGCTCCTAAGGCACTGAAATTCAAAACGATCAACAGCATAGACCCTGGGAATCCTCCTTCTGGACCTGGACCTGGATCAAAAGGTATGGCCCCCCTCAAAAGCCAGAACCCGAGATCACTCGGACCTAAGGGGTAGGAGCTCAGAGTCCAAGACTCCCGGAAGCCGCGGCCCTGCCCCTCACAGAGAGCAGGGTCATCTGAAACAACAGCAAACATCAGGGCGGGCAAGACAGCCTCACCAGCTGGATCCTTCTATTGGAGTCTCAGTGAAAGTCACTGCCCTCGAAGCTCTGGGAAGCCGTGGCTCCTTCACCCTCAGAGAGCAGGGTCATCTGAAACAACAGTAACCCTCCGGGATGGCAAGACAGCCTCACGGCCAGCTATTCTGAAGGCAACTTCCGGAAAGCAACCCGACCCAGTCGAGGGGGCACCTTAGTATCAGGGAAAAAGAGAGAACCGGGGGAGAGTGTGGCCCTCTGGTCCGACCCTTCCATTCCAGTTCCAGTGAAAGTCATTGCCAGAAGGCATACTCAGTTTTACCCAGGGAAAGCTCATAGAACCGACAATCTGCCCAGGACTAAAGCCTCTGAACACCAGACAGAGATAAGAAAAGCTAATCCTCCCCATTCAGAGATGGCAAACTCCAAAGAAGCACAGAAGGCCCCAAATCCCAAGAAAAATAAGAAGAAAGGGGCGAATTTAGACACATTCTATGGAGCCAAAATAGAAAATACAGAGGAGATAGAAGATGATATACAAGAAAATGCTCCAAAACCTTCCAAAGGAAATGGAAACTCTCCACAAACCCATGAAGAATTTGAATCAGAAATGACCAAAAAGATGGAAGCCTTCTGGGAGGAAAAGTGGGAAATAATGCAAAAGAAATTCACGCATCTATAAAACCAGTTTGACCAAAGTGAAAAGGAAAACCAGGCTTTAAAGGACGGAATCAGGCAGCTGGAAGACAATGATCGTGTAAAAGAGCAAGAATTAATAAAGTAACGTCAAAATACCAAGAAATTAGAAGAGAACATAAAATATCTCACCGACAAGGTGACAGATCTGGAAAATAGAGGGAGAAGAGATGATTTAAGAATAATTGGACTTCCAGAAAAGCCAGAAATAAACACCAAACTCAACATCATGATACAAGATATAATCAAAGAAAATTGCCCAGAGATTCTAGAACAAGGGGGCAATACAGCCACTGACAGAGCTCACAGAACACCCTCTACACTAAACCCCCAAAAGACAACTCCCAGGAATGTAATTGCCAAATTGCAAAGCTCTCAAACAAAAGAAAAAATCCTACAGAAAGCCAGAAAAAGACAATTTAGATATAAAGGAATGCCAATCAGGGTCACACAAGACCTTGCAAGTTCTACTCTGAATGATCGTAAGGCATGGAACATGATTTTCAGAAAGGCAAGAGAGCTGGGTCTTCAATCAAGAATCAGCTACCCAACAAAACTGACTATATACTTCCAGGGGAAAGTATGGGCATTCAACAAAACAGAAGATTTCCAACTTTTTGCAAAGAAAAGACCAGAGCTCTGTGGAAAGTTTGATACCAAAAAACAAAGAGCAAGGAATATCTGAAATGGTAAATATTAAGGAATGGGGAAAAATGTTATCTTCTTCTCTTACTCAAACTCTATTCTATAAGGACTACATTTATATCACTCTATGTATACTAACATGTGGGGAAAATGTAATGTATAAATAGGGGGTAAAGAAAGACCAAATAGAATAATCTTTCTCACACAAAGATTCACATGGGAAGAGGAGGGGAAGAAAACTCCTATAAGAAGGAGAGGAAGAGAGGGTTTTTTACTTAAACCTTAATCTCAGGGAAATCAAATCTGAGAGGGAAAAACATCCAGATCCATTGGGATCTTAAAGTCTATCTTACCCAACAAGGGTAGGGAGAAGGGAAAACGAAGGGGTGGAGGGGGAGAGGGAAAACAAAAAGGGAGGGAAAGAGAGGGGGGAGGGGGAAGGAACAAAAAGGGAGGGACTAAAAAGGGAAACATCAAGGGAGGGGACAAGGGGGACTGATTCAAAGTAAATCACTGGACTAAAAGGTAGAGCCGAAGAAGAAAAGGTTAGAATTAGGGAAGGCTATCAAAATGCCAGGGAGTCCACAAATGACAATCTTAACTTTGAATGTGAATGGGATGAACTCACCCATAAAACATAGACGAATAGCAGATTGGATTAGAATCCAAAACCCTACCATATGTTGTCTTCAAGAAACACACATGAGGCGGGTTGACACCCACAAGGTCAGAATTAAAGGATGGAGTAAGACCTTCTGGGCCTCAGCTGACAGAAAGAAGGCAGGAGTGGTAATCATGATATCTGATAAAGCCAAAGCAAAAATAGACCTGAGCAAAAGGGATAGGGAAGGTAATTATATTTTGTTAAAAGGGACTTTAGACAATGAGGAAATATCATTAATCAACATGTATGCACCAAATAATATAGCACCCAAATTTCTAATGGAGAAACTAGGAGAATTGAAGGAAGAAATAGACAGTAAAACCATATTAGTGGGAGACTTAAACCAACCATCATCAAATTTAGATAAATCAAATAAAAAATTAAATAAGAAAGAGGTAAAAGAAGTGAATGAAATCTTAGAAAAAATTAGAATTCATAGACATATAGAGAAAAATAAATAGGGATAAAAAGGAATACATCTTCTTCTCAGCACCACATGACACATTCACAAAAATTGACCATACATTAGGTCACAGAAACATAGCACACAAATGCAGAAAAGCAGAAATAATGAATGTAGCCTTCTCAGATCACAAGGCAATAAAAATGATGATTATTAATGGTACATGGAAAACCAAATCTAAAACCAATTGGAAATTAAACAAAATGATAATCCAGAACCTTTTAGTTAAAGAAGAAATCATAGAAACAATTAATAATTTCATCGAGGAAAATGACAATGGTGAGACATCCTTTCAAACCTTTTGGGATGCAGCCAAAGCGGTAATCAAAGGTAAATTCATATTCCTGATTGCTTATATTAACAAACTAGGTAGAGCAGAGATCAATCAATTGGAAATGCAAATGGAAAAACTCTAAAGCAATCAAATTAAAACCCCCCAGCAGAAAACCAAACTAGACATCCTAAAAATTAAGGGAGAAATTAATAAAATCAAAAGTAATAGAACTATTGATTTAACAAATAAAACAAGAAGCTGGTACTTTGAAAAAACAAACAAAATAGACAAAGTACTGGTCAATCTAATTAAAAAAGGAAGAAAGAAAAGCAAACTAACAGCATTAAAGATGAAAAGGGGGACAGCACCTCCGATGAAGAAGAAATTAAGGCAATCATTAGAAATTACTTTGCCCAATTATATGGCAATAAATACACCAATTGAGGAGATATAGATGAATATATACAAAAATACAAACTGCCTAGATTAACAGAAGAGGAAATAGAATTCTTAAATAATCCCATATCAGAAAATGAAATCCAACAAACCATCAAAGAACTTCCTAAGAAAAAATCCCCAGGGCCTGATGGATTCACCAGTGAATTCTATCAAACATTCAGAGAACAGTTAATCCCAATACTATACAAACTATTTGACATAATAAGCAAAGAGGGCATTCTACCAAACTCCTTTTACGACACAAACATGGTACTGATTCCAAAACCAGGCAGGTCAAAAACAGAGAAAGAAAACTATAGACCAATCTCCATAATGAATATAGAAGCAAAAATCTTAAATAGGATACTAGCAAAAAGACTTCAGCAAGTGATCAGAAGGATCATTCACCATGATCAAGTAGGATTTATACCAGGGATGCAGGGCTGGTTCAACATTAGGAAAAGCATCCACATAATTGACCATATCAACAAGCAAACCAGCAAGAACCACATGATTATCTCAATAGACGCAGAAAAACCATTTGATAAAATACAACACCCATTCCTATTAAAAACACCAGAAAGCCTAGGAATAGAAGGGTCATTCCTAAAAATAATAAACAGTATATATCTAAAACCATCAGCTAATATCATCTGCAATGGGGATAAACTAGATGCATTCCCAATAAGATCAGGAGTGAAACATGGATGCCCATTATCACCTCTACTATTTGACATTGTACTAGAAACACTAGCAGCAGCAATTAGAGAAGAAAAAGAAATTGAAGGCATCAAAATAGGCAAAGAGGAGACCAAGTTATCACTCTTTGCAGATGACATGATGGTCTACTTAAAGAATCCTAGAGATTCAACCAAAAATCTAATTGAAATAATCAACACTTTTAGCAAAGTTGCAGGATACAAAATGAACCCACATAAGTCATCAGCTTTTCTATATATCTCCAACACAGCTCAGCAGCAAGAACTAGAAAGAGAAATCCCATTCAAAATCACCTTAGACAAAATAAAATACCTAGGAATCTACCTCCCGAGACAAACACAGGAACTATATGAACACAACTACAAAACACTCGCCACACAACTAAAACTAGACTTGAGCAATTGGAAAACATTAACTGCTCATGGATAGGACGAGCCAATATAATAAAAATGACCATCCTACCCAAACTTATTTATCTATTTAGTGACATACCCATTGAACTACCAAAATACTTCTTCACCGATTTAGAAAAAACCATAACAAAGTTCATTTGGAAGAACAAAAGATCAAGGATATCCAGGGAAATAATGAAAAAAAAAACACATATGATGGGGGCCTTGCAGTCCCTGACCTTAAACTAAATTATAAAGCAGCAGTCATCAAACAATTTGGTACTGGCTAAGAAACAGAAAGGAAGATCAGTGGAATAGACTGGGGGAAAGCGACCTCAGCAAGACAGAATACGATAAACCCAAAGATCCCAGCTTTTGGGACAATAAATCCACTATTCGATAAAAACTGCTGGGAAAATTGGAAGACAGTGTGGGAGAGACTAGGAATAGATCAACACCTCACACCCTACACCAAGATAAATTCAAAATGGGTGAGTGACTTAAACATAAAGAAGGAAACTATAAGTAAATTGGGTAAACACAGAATAGTATACATGTCAGACCTTTGGGAGGGGAAAGGCTTTAAAACCAAGCAAGACATAGAAAGAATCACAAAATGTAAAATAAATAATTTTGACTACATCAAACTAAAAAGCTTTTGGACAAACAAAATCAATATAACTAAAATCAGAAGGGAAACAACCAATTGGGAAAAAATCTTCATAGAAACCTCTGACAAAGGTTTAATTACTCATATTTATAAAGAGCTAAATCAATTGTACAAAAAATCAAGGCATTCTCCAATTGATAAATGGGCAAGGGACATGGATAGGCAGTTCTCAGATAAAGAAATCAAAACTATTAATAAGCACATGAAGAAGTGTTCTAAATCTCTTATAGTCAGAGAGATGCAAATAAAAACAGCTCTGAGGTATCACCTCACACCTAGCAGATTGGCTAACATAACAGCAAAGGAAAGTAATGAATGCTGGAGGGGATGTGGCAAAGTAGGGACATTAATTCATTGCTGGTGGAGTTGTGAAATGATCCAACCATTCTGGAGGGCAATTTGGAACTATGCCCAAAGGGCGACAAAAGAATATCTACCCTTTGATCCAGCCATAGCACTGCTGGGTCTGTACCCCAAAGAGATAATGGAGAAAAAGACTTGTACAAAAATATTCATAGCTGCTCTCTTTGTGGTGGCCAAAAACTGGAAAATGAGGGGATGCCCATTAATTGAGGAATGGCTGAGCAAATTGTGGTACATTTTGGTGATGGAATATTATTGTGTTAAAAGGAATAATAAAGTGGAGGAATTCCATGGAGACTGGAATAACCTCCAGGAAGTGATGCAGAGCGAGAGGAGCAGAACCAGGAGAACATTGTACACAGAGACTAATACACTGTGGTATAATTGAACATAATGGACTTCTCCATTATTGGCAGTGTAATGTCCCTGAACAATTTGCAGGGATATAGGAGAAAAAAACACTATTCATAAGAAAAGGATAAACTATGGGAGTGGAAACACTGAGGAAAAGCAACTGCCTGAATACAGTGGTTGAGGGGACATGACAGAGGAGAGACTCTAAATGAACACTCTAATGCAAATATTATCAACATAGCAATGGGTTCAAATCAAGAAAACATGTAATGCCCAGTAGATTTACGCGTCGGCTATGGGGGGTGGGAGGGTTGGGGGGAGGAAAAGAAAATGATCTATGTCTTTAATGAATAATGTTTGGAAATGATCAAATAAAATATAATTAAAAAAAAAAAAAGAAACCACAACCTTGGGACAGTGCCTGGCCCCTTCCCCTAATTTCCTCAGTAAATGCTGAGTAGTATCAGTTCCACAAGGGTTTCCAATGAATGTATTACAACTAAAAGCTACCATTGCAAGCCTTTCCAATGAATGAATGAATAAACTAATGAATATAAAAAGCATTTTGCTAGCGCTTGGTATCTCCTAAGTGCTCTGCTAAATGAGAAGTTACAAATAGAAAAGGGAGACAGTCCCTGGAGCTTACACTCTAATGGAGGAAACAATACTTTTTGGGGAGGGGCAGCCAAGGAAGAAATTCTAGGAAGTCTTGGAAGCCACAAAAATGGATATATCAAAGATCACTTAGTTCAAGATTCTTCTTAGGATTGATAAAGCAAAGCACAATTACTAAAAAGGTTTAAAAAAAAAAAACTCTTAGGCCAAAATTTGGAAAACGAGGGGATGCCCATCAATTGGGGAATGGCTGAACAAAAAGTGGTATATGTTGGTGATGGAATACTATTGTTCTCAAAGGAATAATAAAGTGGAACAATTCAATGGGGACTGTAACAACCTCCAAGAAGTGATTCAGAGTGAAAGGAGCAGAACCAGGAAAACATTGTACACAGAGACTGATACACTGTGGTACAATCGAACATAATGGACTTCTCCATTAGTGGAAGTGTAATGTCCCTGAACAATCTGCAGGGATCTAAAAAACACTATCCACAAGTAGAGGACAAACTGTGGGAGTAAAAACACTGAGGAAAAGCAACTGCTTGACTACAGGGGTTGAGGGGATATGACTGAGGAGAGACTCTAAATGAACACTCTAATGCAAATACCAACAACATGGAAATGGGTTCGAATCAAGAACATATGTGAAACCCAGTGGAATCATGCATCAGCTATGGGAGAGGTGTGGGGGGGGGGGGGGGAGGAAAAGAAAATGATCTTCGTCTCCAGTGAATAATGTTTGGAAATGCTTAAATAAAAAAAAATAAATTAAAAAAATATTCCCAGACACTTGTAAACAAATTTCAGAACTCCCCAGCCAAGGGGAAAATGTTACAAACAGTCAAAGAAAAAGAGAGTTTTGGAACTGTGGATCCATAGTAATAATTATTCGGAATTTAACAGCATCTATATTAAATGATCATAATTCATGGAACATGATATTCATCAATGCAAAGATAAATGGAATGGAATATTTCTAGGAACTTCTCTTAAAATAACCAATAGCTTAAAAGAATTTGATAAACAAATTTCTTGCTCCAGAGAGGCATAAAAATGTAGATTTAAAAAAAATTAAGTGAAACTTTGGATTTACCTAATCACAATCATCAATAGAAAATTGATAACTATAATACTTAAGATTCCAATATTATAAAAGATACTTAAGGTTCTTAAAATATTTAAGATATTCCAGTTAAAAATAAGGTTATCCTAATTATATTTCTTGCATGTGAAAGTGATAATTAGAATAATTAAGAAATTCATGGTACAAGATGTATTTAAATATTTTAAGGTAATCAAGGGAAAAATGGGGTTAAACTGATTATTCTACTAGTAAGAAATGAAAACTAATATATTTAGAATTTCTATGCTATCTTCCTATGATAATTAAAGTACAATGTTAGATATTTTTGGTACTGAAGATATTTAAGAATTTTATCACTGTTTCGCAATAAACAAGAGCACATATAGACAGAGACCAGGGATAACTTGAATATGATTGGATGATATAAAAAGTCAAGGAATAAAAAAGAGTGGAAAAAATAGTGGAAAAAGAGAAAAGGAGAGAAAATTAAGGGTACATTATCTCATATGATGAGGCATATAAGAATCAAGACAGCAGAAGGAAAAATGAAAAGGTAGCAGGCAATACTTGAATCCTTTCATTTGAATTGTTAAAAAGTAGAAATAATATCCATAGTCAAGTAGGTATAGAAACCTATCTTACCCAATATGGAATTAAAAAGGGTATGTGGAACAAAAAAGGGGAGAGACAGATAAAAGGGAGGGGAAAATAAAAGATGTAGGTAAACAGAAGGAAAAATATTTGTGAATATGGAAAAGCTAAAGTTATAGAAAGAGAAGGATAAACATGGTGAAAATAAGATAGAGGTGTGGAGATGGGATTAACTCTCCCCTTTTTTAGATTTAATCACCAGAAGCTTATACACCCCATTTAAGTGGGGGAGGTCTTTGAACCACTTGTGTAAAAGTAAGTGATGAATCAGAAACCACTGAATGCCCCCTGGGCAGACTAAGCAAAACTATAGACTATAATTGGACCATGTAAAAGTAGAGGAAGGCACAGGAAGTGATGCAAAGAAAGGATATTTAAAAAGGAGTTTCAACTTCCTATGAAGTCATTTCTTTACAGTTCCAAGTTTGAGTTGGAGATGAATGAAGAATATACTTCATGGACCTGAGACCCTGGACTTAGTGAGACTGTTCTTAAATCTCTCTATTTGAAATACCAAATGGGTGAGTGAAAAAGGCTTACTCCTTTCCCTGGCTTGTTCTGCAGATACTAGCCTCCAGAGAGGCCCCTCATCTTGGAGAAGGCTTTGTGGCTAAAACCCTTGTTTAATTTACCTCTGAGCCCCCTTTGCTGGGCCTTCTTAAGCCCTGCCTGGTTCTGACCACCTGATTAAATAAAAATCTAGTTTCTGATTTTCTTACTTTCACTCTTTCTCCTTTTGTAAATGAATTACCATAAAAATAATTTAGAATTAGGTTACAATTCCTGGTGACTATACTTTTAAATAATTTAGTTAAACCCTTTTATTTTAACCCCTTACATTGTGGCCCTTACAGAGGGAAACATACAGTTAATAATAACACTTGAATGTAAATAAGATTAATTCACATATTAAAAGGAAGATGGTTGTTAAATAATAGTAAAATCTACTGTTTCAGATAAAGTTAAAAAGGTGTGGTAGTAATAGAAATCTGAAAAAGCTACTGGAAAACAATTAAACTTATTTTAAAGAATTAATGAATTGTAAAATTAAATTGATATATTTAATAGTGATTAGCAAGAAACAATAGATGTGTTGTGGGAAGATGATGGAGTAGGGTGTGAAACTTTCTGACCATCCTAAAATACCCAGAAACAACCAAAAATAACTCCATAAAATCAGCACCAACAGTGCCAAAAACAGATAGATGTTTGGAGTGAATCAGAACAGCCAAAGGCACCTAGGGTTAAAGGTTTCTGACTTTCCTGGCCTCAATCTCCTTATCATAGTTCCTTGGCAAAGGACAAGAACAAACAGAAAGAATACACTGGGTAGACCCAGAGAGAAGGATTAGTAATCTCACCTTCTTTGCTGAGCTAAGAGAAACTGTATCCCCAAGGGTACCACTAGAATTTGAATCCACAGGTGAAGAGATGTGGAAGTAGCTGTGTCTGCTACAATGTTAGCTCTGGACACACTGGTTGACCTATACTTGGTAACTGAAGGAATGGACACCTCAAGAGTCCATGAGCACCAGGCATGAAGGGCAGGACTTAAAGCCTCATTGATAACAAAAGAAGGGATTTTAAGTCCAATTCTGTGGTGAAGTTTTTGAAGGTAGTATGTACTGCTAAGAAAAAAAAAAAGTATGATCCTTTCTATGCCCATTCAGTTTTCTCCAGAGATATATGGATGGGAGACTCAAATTTGGGAGAATGTAATAAAATGAACCAAAATAGTAGTGGAATAGACCAGGAGGAGGTGGGATAGAATGGATATCTCATATGGAGAAGGAATGTGTGGAAGAGCTCTCATAGAGAAGGGAATAATAAGGTGGAGGACTGGGAACACTAGAACCCAACTCTCATCAAACTTACGGTAAAAAGAGAACAACATACACATTTAAGAGGGTAATTTTTTTTTGTAATATATAGAGAAACAGGAGGAAATAGGGATGTGATAAGGGCTAGACTGAGAATTCCCTTGGGGGACTGAGGGAGTAAGAGAAGGAAGGGTAGGGTAAGATGAAACAGAACAAGGAGTAAGAAAATGGAGAGAAGGACATGATACCTATAGGAGACTATATGTCAAAAGGTGATGATATAAGGGAATCAAAAAGTATTAGGGCACAGTTAGGGGATAGGGAAACAATTTGAGGAAAGTTGAATAAAATAAGAAGTAAAAGGTAAAGGGCAAGGAATAAGTCAGGGACCTTTGGATATTGAGGCTAAATTTGGAAGTAAGAGGGCAATGGAAAACAATAAGGGAGGATTTGGGGGAGGGGACATGAACAGGAAAGCTATTGGTCAAAGGAAATTGGACAATTGAGGAAGGATATGACAGAAAGAAAAGCAAGAGGGGAACAAAGAATGAGGAAGAACAGAATAAATGGAAATGGATATCTAATAACTATGACATTGAGTATAATGAGATAAATTCACACATGCAAAGAAAATGGATAATAGAAAGGATAAAAAACTAGGACCTAACAATGTTAGAATAATAATGTTAGAATAACAATGTTAGAATAGTAATGTTAGAATAATGGAAAAAAGTCACTGAAAATGAGAGACAAAAGTAGCATGAAAGTGAGGAGACCAGTGCCTCAACTGATCCAGAGAAAGCAGGGGTAGCAGTCAGGATCACTGACAGAGTTGAGACTAAAATGGCTATAATTGGAAAGGTAGAACAGGTAACTTTGTTATATTAGGAGGGGATTACTATGGATAATGAAACATCTATAGTGTACCTGTTTGCACCAAGCAATGTAGCATGTAGGTTTTTTTTTTTTTAAAGAAAAATCTAAATGAGGTACAGATGGAAGTAGACATCAAAATAACAATAGTGTAAGACTTCAATTTTATCCTCTCAGAACTAGATAAATTAAGCCAAAAAATTAAGAAAGAAGTTTAGGAGATGAATATAACTTCAGATAAGATAAATAATAAAGGATAAATGACTCAAAACAAATCATAGAAAATTCACAATTTCCTTAAATAGAATGGCAACAAGGAGACAACATAGTAAAAATCTGGGAATGCAACTAAAGTAGTACTAAGGGAAATTTTACATCTGAATACTTTCACAAAATAAAGAGCAGATCAGTGAATTGAAATGAAATTAAAAATTCTGAAAATCAAAGGAGAAATTAATATAATTTAAAGGAAAACATCATTGAACTAATAAATAAGACAAAAATTTGGCTTTATGAAAAAGCAATAAAATAGACAAATAATTACTTCGATCATAAAAAAAGAAAGACAAAAACCAAATTAACGATACTAAACATGAAAAGGGTGAAAGTGCAACTAGTTTAGAGGAATGTAATGAAATTTTTAGGAGTTATGTCACTTGGTTATATCACAATAAATCTAATCATCTAAGTGAAATAGATGAGGATTTAAAGATATAAATTTCCCACCTTAAAAGAAATTAGAATTCTTAAAATAACCATCAATGAATCCCCTAAGAAAAAAGTCTGGAGGGCAAGATGAAATTAAAAGTGAATTCTAACAATCATTCAAAGGACAATAAGCTCCAATATGATTTTAACTCTTTGTTAAAATCATTAAGAAAGGAATTCTACCAAAGCACTTTTGTAACATAAATATGATGCTGATACTAAACGAGGAAGAAAAAAACAGAGAAAGAAAACTATAGACCAATCCCTTTTATGGATATTGTTAAAATTTTAAATAAATTGCTAGCAAGGAGATTATAACATTATGTCACAGGGACCATATGCTATTACCATGTGGATTTCATTAAAAAATTCAGGGATGGTTCAATATTAGGAAGTATCAAAAGAATTAACCTCATCTATAACTAAAATAACAGAATCCCTATCATTATTTCAATAGATGCAAGATAAGACTTTGACAAAAATTTTAACTTTCTTATAAACAAATGAACAGTGGACTAAATGGAGAATTCCTCAAAATGATAAATATCATCTATTTTAAATCATTTGCAAGAATGAACATAATCTGGAAATCTTCCCAATAACATCAAGGGTGAATTAAATTTGCTCATTATGACCACTGTTATTCAAAATTTTAGTGGAAATGTTAAATATAGAAATAAGAAAAAAGGAATCTGATGGAATTAGAGTAGACAATGAGGAAACAAAGTTTTCATTCTTACAAATGATATACTTAGATAATATCAGAGAATAAAATAAATACCTAACCAAAACAATTAATATCTTCCACATATCTGCAGTATATAAAATAAACCCATATAAAACATCAGCATTTCTCTATGCCACCAACAAAGTTCAATAGCTGGAGACAGAAAAAGAAACTCCATTCAAAATAATTGAAGACAATATAAAATACCTGAAAATGTAACCACCAATATAAACACAGCAATTCTATGAACATAATAAATAATGTCAGATCTAAACAACTGGAAATACATTAACTGCTTATGCATAGGTCATGTCAATTTTATAAAAAATGACAATGACACCTAAATTAATTGAACTATTTGTTGCCTAATCAACCAAGATTCCCAAAAGTGATTTCATAGAGTTAAAAAAATAATAATCAAATTCAGTTGGAAGAACAAGAGGTCAAGTATATCAAGGAATTTAATGTAAAAAAGAAAAGAATAAATATGGAGTCCTAGCTGTAGCAGATCTCAAACCATATTATACAGCAATAATCATCCAAATAATCTGGTACTAGAAAAAACTGAGTAGTTGAATAATTCAATAAATTAGATAATCAACACATTATGGTTAATAACCAGAGTAATCTAGTAGTTGATAAACTCAAAGAACTATTTGACAAAACTTCTGGGAAAACTGGAAAACAGTATGGCAGAAACTAAGCACACACCAGCATCTCACACCATAAACAATAAAAAAATAAAAAGGTACATGATTTTGAAATAAAAGTTTATACCATAAATAAATTAGGGAAACACAGCATAGTGTACTCATCAGACCTATGAATAAGGGATGAATTTATTTTCAAATAAATTAGAACTTTATAAGTAAAAATGGATGACTGATTATATTCAATTTTTAAAAGGTTTTCATGCTAATAAAATCAATGTAACCAAGATTAGAAGAGAAACAAATACCTGGGGAGGGGTAATGTAAAGGATAATTTTAGCATTGTGACTTAAAATCTAAAATTTAATTGGTCACCAGGGAAAATCCAAAATAATAAAATACCCAAGTCAGATGGAAATTTATGGTGATTTAATTGATATAGTGGAGGAAATTAAGAAGAAGGAAGAAGGAAAAAGAGTATGATTTCTCCTGCCTGGCTAGTCCTGGGCAGGAAGAGTAGGAGATCTAGAAAGTAAGGTTTTGGAGTTTGATTCTGGTCTTTAAGGACTGGTTTTGCTTTTCAATTTGTTCTGCCCTTCTGTTTGAGGTTTCCAGCTCTTTCTCCAATTGTGAGTGTTTGTCTGTCATGCTGAAGACCTCTTTCTGAATTTGTTCCCATTTTTCTAGCCGGAAGGTTTCCATCTTTTGCATAAGCTCCATTTTGAGTTCTTCCAGAGCTTGTTGATAATTTCAATTTTTTTGGGGGGAGGGCATGTTTTGATTTTGTTTGCATTTCATCTTTTTTCCTCTGTAGCCTGCATTTTCCCTCCATATAAGTTTTCAATAGTCACCTTTTTCCCTTTCTTCTTGGAGGGTTGATCTTGGGCACTCTGAGCCATCCCTTTGGTGGTTTTCCCTTTCCTTTTTAGTCAGAAATCTGAGTGAGATGGGCAGATTTTGATGTTTTTGCCTCAGGTTGGTTCTTCCCAGCCTCTGCAGTTTGTTAGCATGCCCACTCACATGGTCTGTGGTCTCTTCTCTCCTGTGCATGCAGGCTTCCCCTGTAAAACCACTCCGTGGGGTGGTTCCCTGGTAGACCTTGTTGGTTCCCAAGGACCCTGGTGTGCCCCCCCTCACTACAGCCAGAAGCAGAGGAGATTTTGCCTCAGGCCATTTCTAGAGTTCGCAGTTTGCAAGAGCCCCCACGGTCTGCACGCTCTCCAGTGAAACCGCTTTGAGGGGCAGTTCCCTGGGAGTCCTCATTAGATCCCAAGGACCCTGGAGTACTCCCCACTCATTGAAGAGACTTTCCTTACTCACTTGCTGTCTCCAGTGAGCGTGCTGGTCCCTATTACAGTTCTATAGGTGAGGTGGGGGAGGGCAGCTCAGCTCATGGGAGTTTTCTCTCCCTCTTATAGTGTGGAAATGTTTAAACCCCATGTACTTTCATTGTTGTGGCGTGCTGGAGAGTCCCTCTGATCTTTCAAAGATGATTTTAATGCTCTTTTGAGGTAGTCTATTTCGTTCGGTGCAGGGGAGAGGAAGCAATTTGTGTCTAGATTGCCACCATGTTTACCCAGAAGTAGGTTTTGGAGTTTGAAGGAGGAAGGAAACAACCTGAACTCCAAAAGGGCTCAGCCAAGATGCTCAAACCTGAATCAGCTCAAGGGCATATTCACTGCTAAACCCAGACAAATAACTGCCACCACTCCAAGATGTCGGAACACCTAGCATACTGCCAGCCAGATTCACCTTTCCAGGAAAAGAGCAAGAGAGAGCAAGTGATGTGCCTTATGTAGATGGTTTTATATCACTTTCCTGCATCTCATTTGTACCAATAATAGCTTAACTTGACTTAGAACAGCCCAGGGGTCTATCCACATATTCTGCACATGTCTGTTGAAGGCCATTTCCTCAGATAATTAAATCTTTGAGTATGATGCAGACATTTCTGATCTTGTTAAACTAAGAAGGGTGGATAAATGTATAGTTCCCAAGACTTGATTCTGTTAACCCAAATATCTCCATGGTTACTAATCAGGAAATAGCTAAATCAGATCTTCTAAAGTATGGCCTGAGTAGGGTGGAGTAGTTTTAAAATTCACAGGAATTATATAAAGGATCTCTAAGAAAAGATTCATTTCTCATAAATTCAGAGAACTCAGGCAAATTTATTAAAATACAAGTTATTCCCCAATGGATAAACAATCAAAGCATATGAGCAGGCAGTTCTCAGAAAAAAAATCAAAAATATTTATAGTTACATGAAAATATGTTCCTAATCACTTTTGATTAGAAAAATGCAAAAAAACTCTGAGAAACCATCTCATAACTGGTGGAGTTATGAATTGATATGATTATTCTGGAGAGAAATTTTGAACCATTCTCAAAGGACTATAAAACAGTCTATGCCCATGTTGGTGAACCTATGGTATGAATGCTAGAGGGGACTTCTCTCCACCCCCTCTCCATTCAAGCCTGAAGACATTTCTCACATGATCTTCCTCCAGGAGTAGTGCTTCCTCCCTGCCCTGTGTGGAGTAAGGTTGGAGGTTGGGGACTGGCATCCACCTGCTATGTCAGGGTTACAGTGTGGGTACTCAGTCTCTAAAAATTTCTCCATTACTTGTCTATACCCTTCAACTCAGTAATTCCACTACTAGTTCTGTATTCCAAAGAGGAGATAGATAAAGGAAAGGGACAAATGTGGCAAAATATGTATAACATTTATTTGTTGTGGGGGGAGGGTGATTTGGTTGTGAGAATGATACTATTAATAGTCTTGCCAAAATAAAAGAATATAAAAAGGAAGTCTGATGAAAACAAATATTAATGGAATTTCCAGAAGAAAATAGAAGGAAATTAAGTTGAAAACTACTATTCTGAGAAGTAATAAGTTGACAGTATTATATTATAAACTATTTTAAAAACAAGGTGAAAAGGAATAGGTGGATTACATGTAATGTCTCATTACTACTATATGTATAGAAATGTTATCATTTTGGTATTAACTTCAAAATGAAACTAACAAAATGGAAAAAACAGGCAGATAGTCATTTTGTGTTAATTATATTTATTTGAATTTAAATGTATTAAATATGTTAGATACTTGAAAATTGAATGAATAGGTTGATAAATTAATTACAAATTTTCCCAACAACATAGTATCTTTTTTACAAATGATTGAAGCTTCTTATATCAACATCTATTTTCTGAATAAAAAAAGTTTCTGCTCGTAGAAAGCTAGCCTAATGGACACATTAACCATAGTGAAATATTCACAATAACTAAATAACTATAGATGACAAAATACATTACTTGTAATGATTATCTACTATATAAGTCAAAATCATTAGACCAGATGCTATTTTCATGTATTATTCTAATTGCTATGTAATTATGAGAATGTAGGATTTTTTGTTGTTGTTATATCAGAAAATAAGTGATGATTAAACTTGCTCTTAAAGTGAAAACAATGAAGTCAATATCTTTCTTATTGGCTGGAAAATGAAAAATCTTAATTGGTAAGCTAAATAAGACACTCCCCTCATGAGAAATGAAATATGAAAAATAGAAAAGTATAGCACAATGAAAGTTTTGTTACTAATTTAATATCAACTTTTTAAAATATGCTTTATCTAGATTTAATATTTTATGATACTTTTAAAAAAAGAGATCTTAGATATCATCAGATCCAACCCTGTTTTGTTATGGATAAGAATAGATCCCAGAAAAAATTTTATGCTTTGTTTGGAGTAATATGCAAAGCTAAGAACTAAAGTAGCTGGATTTATTACACTAGTAAACCTAATGACAAGCCAAAGCTGGGACTAGAATCCAAATATCTGAACTTAGTCTGTTCTTGCTTTTACTACACCACTGTCTGAATTATTGTTCATTTTTTTAAAGCCATAGAAATAAATTACATTGTTATTAATCATATACATGACTTTCATGATTCCTTTTCTTTCATTCAAATAATTTGAATAGTTTATTTGAATACACAGAATTAAGAAATATCATTTGAAATAGACTATAGTCTACATTTTTAAATAGATCAGTGACTCGTTCAAAAATATTTAAGTGCTTATGCTATATCAGGCAGTGATCAAAACACTGGAGATACAGAGAATGTGGTGAGGAATGCTACTTATATTGAAGAAGTGTACAGTGTTATTGAGGAGAGAGTATATAAATAAATAGATAACATAAATGACATTTATACAAAATAAATAGAAAGCAATTTGAGGAGGAAAGACAAATATCTGGGAGAATGGGAGTGAAACTTCTCACTGAATGTCAAATTTGAAAAAAAAAATTGATCATAGGTCTCAGGGCAGTAGGTGGGGGAGGAGTGTCCTGTCTCTCCCTTATAAACTGGAAATCAACTCTCTGCCTGCTTTTCAAATTGTTTTCAGCAGGAGAGTCCTGTGGTTCCATCTTGTTGTTGGATTTGGATTTCTGTCTTTTTTAAAGTGTTTTTTAAAGATTTGTGCAGAAGGATAGTCAGAGAGGCTTATGCTTTTGCTGCTCATAAATCAATATTGTTACTCTGCCTCCTCAATTTCTTTTCTAAAAAAGGGTTATTTAAGCATTATTTTTCTTTTGTTAATCTAGTTTACATTTTCATAAATTTTCATAGATTTCACTTAGCTTGTCAGTTTTGCTGGCATATAACTGGGCAAAATTACTTAATTATTATTTTAATTTCATCTTCATTGGTAGAATAAACATGTATTTAGCTTTAGGTAATACCAATTTAACACACCCTATAACTTGAGTAGCATCAATAAACTCTTGATGTTTGCTTCATCATGATGTGGCGTCTGCCATCTTATATTAAGCAAAAAAACAAAAACAATTCTATGAGTCTAACTAATTATATATTTGTTGCCCAAGGACCAACCTAGACAACTTTCAACTTTCTCATCATCCAGCTGGTGACAGAAGCCTGATTTTTAATCACAGATAACTGCTGAAGATAATTTATTATATCATAGAGGAATTAGAAATTTGATCATTTCACTAGCTGGGATAATAATTCTGATGAAATTAGATACACAAAATACTGACATATTAAATGATAACTATAATTATAAATCTGTAAGTATAAATCTGTGCATAGAATAATATGGATAAACAGACATGTATACAATGTGTATAGTTAAATAAATTTGCATACACATGTTCATAATTTGCAATAAAGCAGAGTTTTCTGAATGCAATATTCAGAACTATTGATGAATAAGATTGTCAAGATAGAAAATAATTGCATAAAGAAGTTGTTCACTAAAGTAGCAAATATTATTCTTGGTTTTTTGCTCCACAAAAGGTTAATAAGTTCTGCTTTTAGATAATTGATATAGTCTTGTTGAACACAGAAAAACTTCCAAAAACTTCTCTCCAATTTTGTTGTTGATTCCTTATCCCTTTGAGATTATGGATTGAGTTAAAAGAGCTCTTCTGATATTTTGGTCACATCTGTTTCTAAAACATATTTAGAAGATCATCACTATTTAGTGCTTTCCTATATTAGCTCAAACCTCAAAATAATTTTAATATGGTAAAAATGAAAATAACTTGAGTAAAAATATTTTTTTCTGTATAAATCTATGGTCTGTGATCACCATTTTGTCATATTATCCAATCTTCTCAGAAACAGTACTTTGGAAAAACACAAAACTTCCAAATTGAAAAGGAAAATCTATCTTCTGAATATTTCTTTCTTTCACCTGAATATCAAGATGTAACAATAAGACATTTTGAAAATGCTTGTTTTGATCTATTTCTTTTTTTTAATTTAATTCTGCATTGAATTTAAGAATTTTTCTATTTCTCTCCTAGACTAAGAAAATTTCCTGAAACTATAGACTTTTAAAAAATAAGCAAATCAAAGAAATGTACAGAGTTCAGTAGAACATAAGTCTACATATTGAACCATAACATTTAGGTTTCAAGTTTGACCTTTCTACTTCTTTCTTTTGTCACCCTTTTCAAATTGCTTTGCTACACTGGGTCTCAGTTCCTCATGTTTAAAATGAGCACATCATACTGGTTGAGTGTCTTCCAAAAGAATGTATGATTGTCGCATTATTGACTTAGAACTGGAATGTTAATTTTTTTAGGTGAGAGATTCCTGCCTTTCCACAGAAAGAGCAGAGAATTGATCCAGCTTTTATTAAGGAGACATGTCTCCAACATCTCAGTACATTCCTCCAGCATGTTCCCTATACTATATATAGTTACATACTGATAAAACACATATATATCACTTAAACCTTAACTGGTGATTTCTGTCACTTGTGTAAATGACACTTTCAAGATGATAGAGATTTGCATGATGAATAGAATTCCCAGTTCTTTTTAGGAAGTGACATGGGAAATGAACAATGTACACTGTCATTAAATTCTAGAATTATGGCATTTTGTCTATACCTAGATTATTATGTTAAGTTTTGATAGCTACCCTAGGCCCAAGAAAAAATTAACAAACTTGTATTAAAATATCATTATAAAATAGACATAATTTTTCCATGCCTAAATTATCAAATATTTCATAAAGAAATTACCCAAATTCAAATATTATATAAGAGAAAATGCCCACATGCATTATTGTGAAATGACAAAGGCAGTCTCATCAATTTGTGAAATAATAGTAACTGAACTATTTAACTATTTCCAGGGAGCATTTGAACCTAGTGCTTCTTTTTTCCCCACAGCTCTGCCTCAGGTAGTAAAAAGAATAATAATACACTGAGTAAAGAAGATAATCCCTTCTTGCAACACATGATACAATGAAGAAGTTTAGGATATTCTGATGCTCTGTAATAATATAACACATAAAAATTAATATCAGATATTGAAATTTTAATAAAAGATGATGGAGGGGCACATTTTTTGCTATAATTCTTTTTTACATGCCAATGTATTTTTTCATTTTTCTTGTATTTTGCAATACATGTTCTCTCTTTTCTTCCCCGACCCTAATCCCTCCATAAGAAGGCAATTAGTAATATATAAGTTGTATATATATATATATATATATATATATATATATATATATACACATATATATAATCACATGATGGATATTTCCATGTCCATCTTGTAAAAGAAGATACATATTACTTACAGTAGAGAAAAAATCATAGAGGAAATAAAGAATGGTATGATTCAATTTGTATTCAAACTTCATTTGTTCCTTCTATGGCAGTGGATATCCTTTTTTCTCTTGAGTCTCTTTGAATTGTCTTGAATTTTTGCCTTGTTCATAATAATTAAGTCATACATAGTTGATCATCATGCATTATTGATTGCTACTGCATGCAAATTTCTTTTGATTTTGTTCACTTCAGTTTAATCATTAAAATGAGTCTTTCCAGGTTTGTTTTGTTTTGTTTCTAGATGTGTATGTGCAATCATCTTGTTCTCAATTTTTATGACATCGCATGGTAATATTCCTTTATAGGCATATACCACAAATTGTTTAGTCATTTCCTAATTAATATACATCCCTTGAGTTTCTAGTTCTTTTTCACCACAAAAAAAGAGCTACTATAAATATTTTTTACAAGTAGGTTCTTTTCTACTATTTTTTCTTTTAATAATGATTTTTCCAGACTACATGTCAATATTTAAAAAAAATATATTTGTTCTCTGAAATTTTATTATGCCATTTTACATGACCTTTCTTTCCCTCCCATATATGATATAGGCTATACATGTATGAGAAAATGATAATCATGTCAGTATGGCTTTATTTCAAGACATCAGGAAGATAATTTTAATTGAAAATTCCATTAATTATAATTATAATTAATAAAGTATAATAATTATGAGTTCTAAAAAGTAAATATTGTGGATTAGTCTGTTTGAATCTGACAGATCAGTGTCTTATAACTCCATTTGGTTGGTCCTGACATAGGTAGATCTATATCTTAATGATAACATCACTCTAAGATTGCATCTTGTCAATAATAAACACTTCAATTCCTTACAATCATGGCTTTACTTTACTATTGCTATTGTGCAGAAATAATGCAGGTTTGCCTTAAAAGACCAATGTTTTGTCTTTGTTTGCCATTGTTTTTAACCTTGGAATTTAAAACCTGAGTTCTGATGACAACAGTATTGCCTTTTAAAAACAGAAAGCGTGGTATATGTAAACAACCTGACCATGGATGCTGGCTGATAGGTCAGATACTAAAAATCAACCACAATTTGGAAATTGTGAATGAGGTTGCCACATAAGCAGGACTAGGATGGGATTATACATGCATCTTTAATTATTAATCACTACCCAAAAAAACTTACTCAGATACTCATCTGTTTTAAGAGATTACTGAAATGATATAGGGTAATATTTATGTCAATTTTAGAAGTCTTAGATGTTAACACATCACAAATCCATCCAGGGATTAAATATCCAAAATGATATTAATTCTAGATCAAATAGGTCTAACACCCAAGGTAAAAGGGTATATATGAAGCAGTTAATTTTGGCAAGTTAACAACTGAAAGAAGGAAAAAAAAAAGGTTTTGTAGTTTGTCTTTACTGAGCTCCGCTCCAAAAGGAGGTGAGTTTTTATAAGGGTGAGGTGAAAACATAGGGTATTCTAGATATCAGTCTTAGTTGGTGAAAAGGAACAGAGGCAACTATATGGAATGTTACAAAGAGTAAGTGTACAAGCTAAGGTTATTGGCTGAAACAAAGAGTTTATGAAAAAAAATGGGGTAGGAAATAATATTGTAAAGATAAGTAAAAAGCTAGATAATAAAAAGATTTAAATGTGAGGTTATAGTTTTAAACTTTATCCTTGATGGAAAAGAGAGTATTTGAAAGTAGTGGGGGGTGGAATAACAGCTTCAAACCCCCAAAAAAGAAGGAAAAGGATAGAGTTACATCATATTTAAAAACAATTACATGGATATGGATGTAGTATACATATATGTTTTGATATGTAATAGAGACTTGCCTAAATTCAATAAAATCTAATTTGTAGTTCTATCTCTGACAAATATTGGCTATATGACTGTGTGACAATATTTAATGCTTCAGTGTTTTTATTAAAATCTCTAAGTTGAATTATAGAATTGATATTGACTGGAAATATTAGGAACTACCTCACCTAAAGAATACCTTGCAATAAAATCATACATATAAACTCTATGTGAATATATGTGTGATTGATCAAACACTTAACATTTCTTTTTCTTATTTTCCTCATTAATAAATTTAGGGGAGTGGAAATTATTCCCATAAAAGTGATTTCTAATTTATGATCTCTATATAATATAATATAATCTATGATCTAATGATTCTATTATCTACATTTGTACTTCCCTGTATGTGTTTGCACATAAAACATACATTTATCTAATTATGATTAATGGTTATATACATAAATATGCAAATAAAGTTCCTTATAAACCTTTATTTCTAGTAGCCTTGTCAAGTGGCCCTAGTGATTTAAAATATCTTATAATACACAGTAGGGATTGAGACTCATCCATCATTTCAGTGTGCTGATCCAACTATCCATAACATGTCATATATTATCAAATTATTTTTATTATTATTATTGACAAGACAGTTGATGATTTACTAGTTTAATTTTCCCCTTTAATAACAAATATAAAAAGAATTTTGATTCATGAATTTTGTTTTCCTGTGCATAATAACTAATATTCTGACTTTATGTGTGTGGATATATTCAAATAAGTCTTTAATTTCATTTATTTGGATGCTTCCTATTATTGTAATAGATCATAGTTTTGCCCATGCTTCCCATCCTTTACTCTTGAGTTCTCAATTGAAGGTCCATTCAATAGGTTAAAGGCTTCCACGCCTCCTTTTTCCTGACATTTTGATTCTCATCAAAGGAGTCCTCTAACTGTCTACTTGTCATTCATTCCTTTTTCTGGGGAAGTAACTAGTCCATTTCACAACTCTTTGAAACTATCTTTTAATCCAATTATTCAAAGCACATCATTGCTTATATGTTGTTAGATGTCCACATTATGTCATTCAGTTTTAATTCTTCAAGATGTTGTATTCCTCATCTTGATATAATATTGGAACACTGGTAAAGTGTTCATTTGAAAAATTACAGGTCTTTTTCATCACAAGAAGATGAGAAACTTTGTAATTTGTTGAAAGCAATTAGATGATAGCTAGGTGGTGCAGTGAATTAAGTGTCAGGCCTACAGTCAGGAAGACTTATCTTACTGAGTTCAAATTTGCCTTCACTCACTAGTTATATGACCATAAGCAAGCCAGTTAATTCAGTTTTCCACAGTTTCCTTAATTATTAAATGAACTTGAAAAGGAAATGGCAAACTACTCACATATCTTTTACAAGAAACCCCAAATAGATTTATAAAATGTTGGATATAGCTGAACAACAAATCCAAATATTTTTTTTTCTTTTCTGATCAGCTATGGATAATCATGCTAGAAAGATATGGGTACAATTATAATAAGTCGAGTCCCTACCCACCAATTTTACATACACATGTAGACATTCACAATGTAAACAAGTGCATGGTAATGATATTTATATAGCCAGCCACTCTCAAAATTGACATCTTTAGATATCAAAAGTGCTATAAGAATTGTAATACCATATAACAGTGATTGCCATCCTTTTAGAGATGAAGTCCCAGACCCACCTTACCCCACTCCTAAAGACTAAGTGCCCTATTGGCTCCAAGATACTATGTCTCACCCTTTTTATCCCACACAGGGGAGGGAGAAAGTGCTCCCACTGGGCTGTGGGGCAGAGGGGTAGGTGATGTGAAAAAATATAATCAGGCACAGTGGTGAGGAAGAAGGGAGCAACTGATCCAAGGCCCTCTGCCTTTCTAATAATGAACTATTTCTTTTCTGATCAGCTATGGATAATAATGCTAGAAAGATATGGGTAGAATTATAATAACATAATTCTGTATTATTTATACAAGTAAAATGACAATTAACATGGAAAACAAACAATACAAATAACACTGAAGGCATTTACAATTTTTAATTGATAATATTAAACAATGTAAATTAATCACCCAAATAGGTAGCAAGTATCTGATTTGCCAAAAAGAGAAGAGAGAAAATCAGGTTATTATATATATATATATATATATATATACATATATATATATATATGTATATGTTTCTAATCTTAAAATAATAAATAATTATTTCCACTACCTTTTTAAAGGGAAAAGGAGCATTGAAGAGCAAACACCGACTGCCTAAGATATGATTTATTAAGGACAATTGATTTCATAGAGGAAATTTCAGCAACTGGTTCTGTGTAAATGAAAAGTAAGTCAATGGCATTTTCATTTACATCATTGTTGAGATAGTGACTTGACTTGGAAGAATTGTAATAAAAAGAACCTGAGGGGAAGAAGAAAAAATCAGGATCTGCCAGACTTCCCCCCACTCCCCCAGGCTGTGGCATTTAAAAGTATTCATTGGAAAGAGAGATCTAAACTAATACCAGTATTACCTGGAGGTTTAATTGATGGTGGGAGAATAGATTTAACTGGCCAACATCTTCATTGGCAGCCATTAACAGGCTACTACAAAAGCTAAATACATTTATGTTTCATTCAACCTCAGTGGGAGAGAGATGAGCTCTGGAATATTTGTTTTTTCTTTTGCCAACTACTTTGTAACTTCTTTGTATTTTGGTAAACTAGATAGTTCTATTTTACTCTGTTACTCTGAACTCTATTTGAATTAGACACAAATGTATCTTGGTAAGAAAAAAAAAAACTAGGCTGAACTTGATAGCCCAGAGATAGCTAATCTGGAGAGTTTTTTCAATTGTCTGGTTTAAAAAAAGCAATATTCACATCAAGAAATAAAATGTTCTAATAGTTCTTTCAAAGTGATTACTAATTGAAAGAACATGTAAATGTTACACATGTATAAATATTATTCAAGTTTCCTTTGATGCTTCAACAACAGCATTAAGATTTATCTTTAGATAACATACATCATATTAGGAATAAAATAGTTTTGAAAAAGTCTATGGCCCAGCCGCAGCGTGAGGAATAATTAACCATCAATAAGCAGAGATATAGTTTTTCATGTTTCAAATGTCCCTGAATGATCCATTGACATCAAAACATGCTGTCTTGACTTAAAACTTATTCTAATGTTTCTCTTTCATGGGTTTCCTTGTCAGATTCTTGAATATATATGACCCTTGGGTTCTGGTTTTATTGAATGCATTAGTAGTAGCAAATGATCCAGTTTTGAAGGGTGGACTGTGCTATATTGTATTTTTCATGTAATTAGGTTAATATTAGGAGTTTATATTATACTGTCATTTCTTTAATCTCATTTCCATATAAATAGTTATTTTGAGATCTGAAAGTGTCATTGTAAATGTCTGGTTATTCAAATATCATGTACCATGTGGGTGTTTTGCATTGTGAATGGCAGCTTGTGTATATAGAAAACAGATGGGGTGGAGGATCAAAAGCAAGTTATGAGGAGAAGCACATTTCCCATCATCAAGGTAGCAATTAGGATTTTTAGAAAATTAAATATAAAATTAAAACATTTTAGCAGTATGTTTTTGGGAACTTATCCTGCCAGGGGGAAAGCATGCTGAAAAGAGACTTACTCTCTGGTTTGGCTAGCTCACCTGAACATTCTCTTACCCTGGCAGATATAGATTGCTAATGATAATCTGCTAAAATGTGGTTATATTTGTGTTTTCCTGGATCCTAGTTGACATCCTGTTATAGGGGTGTCAACATGGAAATCTAGAGATCCCCAGTTTATTTAGTTGGAGTGTGGAAACCCCAGGTTTTGACTTTCTCACGGGAGAGTTTCCCCCTGAGGGAAGGTCCCTCTTCACCAGACAGTGAACTTCCTGGTAGTTTGGGTGGGAACAGCAAATCCCATCCAATGTTAAACATCCCTTTTGTCCCAATGGTTTCTTCCCCCTAGGCTAAAGTCCATGACCAAGGTGACCCAGCCCTAGGCTGAGTCTTTCCCTTTTGTGTCCATTGTGGGGCCCCAGCCCCTCACTATTATTCCTGTCTGGAACTTCTCATTTTCCTTTCCCACCATTGTAAAGTCAATCAACTGTCCCTCTAATCCTAAAGCCCCCAGGTCATCTAGAGTGGTACATAGGTTCCCCAAGCTCTTTTGTTCCTCTGGAGTCCATCCTGAGTCGGTGGCACTCCCAGGGGCTGGTGACCAGAGCGTCTTGACTCCGGTGCAGTCTTGGAAATCAGCTCTGTTGTCGTAGTAGCAGCGCTAACCCCTTTTCCCTTGATTAAAGAGTGATTTTGACTATTTAATAGTTCTGTGTTTTTTCTAGTTGACAGGGGAAATATGGTTCCTCATACTCATGATGCTATAGCTCTTTAGTCCCTACCCACCCATTTTACATATACACATGTAGACATTCACAATGGAAATAAGTGCATGGTAATGATATTTATATAGCCAGCCACTCTCAAAATTGACATCTTTAGATATCAAAAGTGCTATAAGAATTGTAATACCATATAACAGTGATTGCCATCCGTTTAGAAATGGAGTCCCAGACCCACCTCACCCCACTCCTATAGACTAAGTGCCCTATTGGCTCCAAGACACTATGCCCCACCCTCTTTACCCCTTATAGGGGAGGGAGAAAGTGATCCCACTGGGCTGTGGGGCAGAGGGGCAGGTGATGTGAAAAAACACAATCAGGCACAGTGGTGAGGAAGAAGGGAACAGCTGATCCAAGGCTCTCTGCCTTTCTAATAATGAACTCTGTAGGTTTGGGAAGGGTGGCCCTGGGTCCACAGAGAGTGCTCTTCATGTCATCTTTGGCACCCATGTTAAAGGTTTCCCATCACACACACACACACACACACACACACACACACACACACACACACACACACATATATATATATATATATATATATATATATATATATATATATATATATAACATTGGAAAGAGGAATGACCTCTTCACATGAATCAAAATCATTCAATTCCTTTGAAGAAATAAAAGAAATAACATTTTTCTTCATCAACTGATGATATCATATGATGCATAAAACAAGGAGATATATTCTTACTGAGAGTGATGGAGAACTTCAGTATGTATTCTAATTTGATTCATTGATAATAGAAAACCTTTCAATTGATCCTTTCAGATGTTTTAAACATAACTAATATAAAATTAATCATTCCTCTTGCTTCCTATGAATATTTTCTTAAGCAACACACAGCTCTTCATAAATTAATATTTCTCAAAGGATAAACTAACAAATAATTATCATTTCAGTATCCTCACTAATATTAGAAATATGAACTCAAGGAATAGAAACTTGCTAGGTTTATTGTTTTCTACTAGTTTTATGAAAAAGGTAATGATAAGAGCATTTTCAATTATAGTATTTGTTCTATAGACTCAAAGCTAATCTTCTTAATTCTGATCTTCTGTTCTCTTCTATTAGAGTATTATCCAGATCAAAAGAAATATGCTAAGATCAAATGAGATAGTATTTATGAACCACTAAGTACAGTATCTGATATTAAGAAAGTACTTAATAATTACTTATTTCTTCAAAATCTCCCATTAAAAGAAATTATATTGTCTGTAAGTATGAAGAGAGTTTCTCTGAAGTAATAACTAAACCAACAACTCCTGATTCAACATCCATAATATAATTATTATTATTTATTTAATGAGTATATTTTATTGTTTGTTTTCTTTTCCTCCTGCCTTCTGGAGAAGAAATATTAACTTAGACAACAATCACATTGGAATGGAGGTAGAAAAACAAAAGTCTGAAAGCAGACCAAGCACTTCCTGACTGCATTTAAATTATTTCAAAGTTATTAACGAGTGAATTTACTGTCAATAAAGTCTAGGGAGGCTAATTTCAAATTGACAAAGAAGATTCTGGAATGACATGATAGAGAAGGTGAAATTCTGGAGAAAATTTAAAAACAATACACTTGGCCTTTATACTGCAGGTTTTAACATACACATTGTATGTAGCTAAAGCCAGAAGGCACATAGAGAAGCTATATCAACAAATTAAGGCATGTGCCATATAAAATTTGTTTGCTTCCTCAGGAAAAAAGGCTGGCCATCTTTCCAGTTAGATACAAGTGTATGTCTTTTTTTTTCCTTTATCTTTAGTGATTATATCAAAATTGATAGAATTCATTTCTTCCAGGAATAATCTCATAATCATAGAAATCTCATAGAATATTGATCTCTTAGCTGCCAGATCCAATGATCTTATCCCAGTCTTCACTCTCCTTTACCCCTCCCCATTTGTTTTTAATAATTTCAAAACTTTTTTCAGTATTCATATTGATACAAATTTTAATATCAATTTTCTGATATTTTGTCATTTATGTTGTCTCTTTCCCTCCCACTCTTCCTCCCTTCCTAAGAAGGCAGGTAATATTTTATAGGTCAATGATGTCAAACACATTACATGAGTGCCAAAGATGGCACACAGAGTGCTCTCTGTGAGTACTCAGCCACCCTCTCTCCCCACCTCCAAAGTTCATTACTAGAAAGGCAGAGGGACTCAAGTGAAGTTGCTCTCCTCTCACAGAGGAGCTCCCTCTCCACTGTGCCTGATGAAATTTTTTCATATCTCCCTCTCCTCTGCCCAGTAGCCCAATGGGAGCACAAGGTGGGTAAGATGTGTGGTTCACAGGTGGCAGAGCTGTAGTGTACAGAGAACTTGGGCTACTCCTCTCTCTTTCTCTACACTCACCAAGGACACTCCTCAACTTCACCCACCCCTTGGTCTAGCAGTCCCATGGGAGTTCTTCCTCTTTCCCTTGTGTGGGGTAAGAGAGGATGCAGCCAGCATGTGGGGGCCTAGCATGAGGTATCTGGGAGGGTGGGCATGGCACTTGGTCTGGGGGTGGGGTGGGGCCAGGCACTCCATCTCTAAAAAATTAGTCATCACTAATACAGGTGTACCTGTATTTTAATATAATATATATATTCCCATGCTTTTTTTTTTTTTTGCAGATGGAAACATGTTTTTTCACTTTAGTTTATTTGGGTTTTGGTTTTATATGATTATTTTTTTTTACAACAGTGAACAATATAGAAATTCTTTGCATGATAATACATGTGTAATAACTCAGATCAAATTGCTTTCCATCTCCAGGAAGGGTGAGGGAAGGAGATGATTTAGATCATACATAACTTTGGAAAACTCGTATGGAAATTTATTATATGTAATTGGTAAAATAAAATATCTTTATAGCCAAAAAAAAATGAAATAAAAAGAAATCTGCTCCCTAGAAACTTGAGGTGGGAAGAAGGTACAGGCCCATTTATAAAATGTTGAATGTAGCTCCAACCTCACTTGTTTGGGGTTCTGTAGACAGAGACATTAGTTTTTCTATTGTTCTCACTATGAAATTCCTCTTTCTTCCCCCTGCATTTGTAGCATTCTTTTTTTATTTTAAGCTGGCCTCCATTCTTTTTTTTTTTATTTTTTAAATTTTTATTTGGTCATTTCCAAACACTATTCATTGGAAACAAAGATCTTTTTCTTTTCTTCCCTCCCCCCTCCCACCACCTCTCCCGTACTGTGCGATTCCATTGGGTATCACATGTGTTCTTGATTCAAACCCATTTCCATGTTGTTGGTATTTGCATTAGAGTGTTCATTTAGAGTCTCTCCTCAGTCATATCCCCTCCACCGCTGTATTCAAGTATTTGCTTTTCATCGGTGTTTTTACTTCCACGGTTTATCCTCTGCTTGTGGATAGTGTTTTTTAGATCCCTGCAGATTGTTCAGGGACATTGCATTGCCACTAATGGAGAAGTCCATTACCTTCGATTGTACCACAGTGTATCAGTCTCTGTGTACAATGTTTTCCTGGTTCTGCTCCTTTTGCTCTGCATCACTTCCTGGAGGTTGTTCCAGTCTCTATGGAATTCCTCCACTTTATTATTCCTTTGAGCACAATAGTATTCCATCACCAATATATGCCACAATTTGTTCAGCCATTCCCCAATTGAAGGGCATCCCCTCATTTTCCAATTTTTGGCCACCACAAAGAGTGCAGCTATGAATATTCTTGTACAAGTCTTTTTCCTTATTATCTCTTTGGGGTACAAGCCCAGCAGTGATCAAAGCTGGATCAAAGAGCAGACAGTATTTTATTGCCCTTTGGGCATAGTTCCAAATTGCCCTCCAGAATGTTTGGATCAATTCACAACTCCACCAGCAATGAATTAGTGTCCCAACTTTGCCACATCCCCTCCAGCATTCATTACTTTCCATAGCTGTTATGTTAGCCAATCTGCTAGGTGTGAGGTGATACCTCAGAGTTGTTTTGATTTGCATCTCTCTGATTATAAGAGATTTAGAACACTTTTTCATGTGCTTATTAATAGTTTTGATTTCTTTGTCTGAGAACTGCCTGTTCTTGCCCATTTATCAATTGGAGAATGGCTTGATTTTTTTGTACAACTGATTTAGCTCTTTGTAAATTTGAGTAATTAAACCTTTGTCAGAGGTTTTTATGAAGATTGTTTCCCAATTTGTTGCTACCCTTCTGATTTTAGTTACATTGGTTTTGTTTGTACAAAAACTTTTTAATTTGATGTAGTCAAAATTATTTATTTTACATTTTGTGACTCTTTCTAAGTCTTGCTTGGTTTTAAAATCTCTCCCTTCCCAAAGGTCTGACATGTATACTATTCTGTGCTCATATAATTTACTTATAGTTTCCTTCTTTATGTTCAAGTCAATAGGGTTTTGGACTCTAATCCACTCTGCTATTCGCTTGCATTTTATGGGTGAGTTCATTCCATTCACATTCAGAGTTATGATTAATAGCTGTGTATTTCCCAGCATTTTGATTTCTGCTTCTTTTCCTGCCTTTTCTTCTTTCACTATTTCCTTCTACACCAATGTTTGCTTTTGAACAGTCCCCCTTGTTTCCACTCTTATTTTACTTCCCTTTCTACCCCCTCCCTATTTATCCCCCCCTTATTTTCCCTATAGTCTTTCTAAAATTAATCCCCTGCTCCCTCCCTCTCTTGTACTGATTCCCTCCTCTCCAGACCATTTGTTACCCTTCTACTCCCCTATAGGGTGCAAATCTATTCTCTGCCCCCAATGGATTGGATTGTTTTTCCCTCTTTGAGTCATTTTCAAAGCACGTAAAAGTTGAGTATTTCCTGTCTCCGACCTCTTTACCCTTCCAGTGTATTGATGTTCTCCCCCCTCCCACCATGAGCTTCTTTATGACATATAAATTTACCCCCATTTTTTTCTTTTCCCATTTATTTTAATATTAACTTATTTTAAGCTCGAGTTATATATATATATATGCACACATATGCATATATATTTTTGCATGCATATATCTATATACCTATTTATGTCTTGTCCTTTCATCCTATACAGTTTGTTGCTGTTCCCTCTAAGTATTCTTCTTTTTGCTGCCCAGGTAATAACAACAGTTTTTAAGAGTTACCAATGACCTCTTTTCTGATAGGGATACATATCATTTTAACTTATTGAGTCTCTTAAAATTTTTTTATTAATACCTTTTGATGATTCTCTTGAGTTCTATGCTTGGACATCAAATTTTCTGTTCAGGTCTGGTCTTTTCTTTACGAATTCTTGGAATTCTTCTATTTTGTTGAATGACCATACTTTCCCCTGTAAGAATATAGTCAGTTTTGCTGGGTAGTTGATTCTTGGTTGTAGACCTAGTTCCCTTGCTTTCCGGAATATCGTATTCCATGCCTTTCTTTTTTTCAGTGTGGATGCAGCCAGATCCTGAGTTATCCTCACTGTGGTTCCTTGGTATCTGAATGAATTCTTCTTGGCAGCTTGTAATATCTTTTCTTTGGTCTGATAATTCTTAAATTTGGCTATCACATTGCTGGGTGTTGTCAGTTGGGGATTAAGTACAGGAGGTGATCTGTGGATTCTATCAATCTCCACTTTTCCCTCTTGTTCAAGGATTTCAGGGCAGTTTTCTTTAATAATTTCCTGTAATATAATGTCCAGGCTTTTTCTATTGTCATGGTCTTCTGGTAGGCCAATAATTCTTAAATTGTCTCTCTTTGAACGATTTTCTAAATCCTCTGTTTTGTGAATGAGATGCTTCATGTTTTCCTCAATTTTTTCATTCTTTTGGTTTTGTTTTATAGAGTCCTGCTGCCTTGTGAAGTCACTCGATTCTAGTTGTTGTATTCTGGTTCTTAAAAACTGGACTTCATCCTTAGTTTTTTGGTCGTCCTTTTCCTTTTGGTCTGATTTTCTTTGGAGGTCATCTTTCATCTTCTTCACCTCATCTTTCATCTGCTTTGCCTCATCTTTCATCTCCTCTGCCTCATTTTCCAGCTGGTTGATTTTGGCTTTCAAGACACTATTTTCTGTTTCTAGATGACTTATCTTAGTTTTTAAGTTCTTTTCCCAATTGTCTTCAGCCTCTCTTAATTGTGTTTTGAATTGCATTTTGAGTTCGTCCAAAGCCTGTATCCAATTCGCTGGAATTTCTGATTTTTTCTTTGCTGATCCCTCCCCATCTGTTTCATTCGGTCTTTGCTCATTACCTGTGCAGAAGCTGTTTATTGTAATTTCTTCTTTTTCTGTTGTTTGCTCAAGTTTACCCCTTCATTGCTCCCCGTATTTGGCTGTGCTCTTGCTCCTCTCATTTTGTTTTGGTTTTGGGGCTGTCAGTCTCCCCTCTCGGAGCTTTGTCAGATCTCTCGGTACAATCTCTAGGGGAGGAATGTTAGCTTCCCTGTCCTCTGGAGGCTTTTGATTGGATTCTATATTCCCATGTTCTTATGATTATGAAATAAGACATATATTGTATAAAGTAGAGACCAATTCATGGAGGAAATGAACAATGGTAAGTTTCAATTATATTTCAGACTAGTTCTTCTATGGCTGTGGATATCTTTTTATTTTATGTGTCCCTTGGAATTGTCCCGGATCCTTGCCTTGTTTATAGTAGTTAATCCATTCACTGTTTATCATCATAAAATATTGTTTTTACTTTATACGATGTTCTTGTTCTGTTCACTTCACTATGAATCACTTCATTGAAGTCTTTCCTGTTGTTGTTTTTTTATTTTGTTTTTTGGTGATCAACTTTTTTTCTTCTCCTTTCTTAAGGCACAGTATATTTCATTACAAGTATATGCCATAACCTGTCAGCCATTTCTCAAGTGATAAACATTCTTTTAGTTTCCAGTTCATTGCTATTACAAAAAGAGCTTCTATGAATATTTTTGTAAAGGTTGGTCCTTTTCCCTTATCTTTAATCTCTTTGAGTTACAAACTTAGTAGTGGTATTACTGAGTCAAAGGGTAAATACAGTTTTGTGATCCTTTGAGCATGTTTACAGATTGCTCACCAGAATGGTTGTAACAGTCCATAACTCCTTCATCAATGTATGAATGTCCCATTTTTTGCACATTGTATCCAAAATTTATCATGCTCCATTTTTGTCATGTTACTCAGTATAAGTATTATGTTAGTGCACCAGAGTTGTTTTAATTTAAATTGTATTCAATAGTCATTTGGAGTGTCTTTTCATATGACTAAAATCATTTAATTTCTTCTTCTGGAAATTTCTGTTCATATCTTTGATCATTTGTCAATTGGATAATGCTTAGTATTCTTATAAATTTGACCCCATTCTCTATATAGTTAAGAATTGTAGAATTTATAAGAGACTTGTGATAAAAATTTTTTCTCAGCTTATTGTTTGCCTATTAATCTTGGTTACATTACTTTTGGTTGTGCAGAACCTTTTAAACTTAATGTAGTCAAAGTAATATTTTTTATATATCATAATGTTCTCTATGAAATTCTTTTGATCTAAATTCTTCCTTTATCCATAGGTCTTATAGGTGCTCTATTTCATGCTGTATTTCTAAATTGTGTATCTATTTTGACTTTACTTGATATATGGTATGAGATGTTGTTCTATGACTAATTTCTTCTATACTGTTCTTCATTCCCCCCCACAATTTTGTCAAAAATTGAGTTCTTCCCATAACTTGGATTTTTCAGTTTTTGAAACACTAGGTTACTTTAGACATTTACCATTGCATGTTGAGTGCCTAATCTTTTCTGTTGGTCCTCTATTCTAATTCTTAGCCAGTAAGAGATTGATTCAAAGACTGCTGCTTTATAATTTGAAATCTGCCACAGCTATGCAACTTCTTTCATACATTTTTCATCAATTCCCTTGATTTTCTGAGTCTTTTGTTATTCCAGATGGATTTTGTCATCCTTTTTTTTCTAGTTCTCTGGGAAAGTTTTGGGGTACTTTGCAAAAATAATTGAGGAAAACTGTTAATTTTATTCTATTGGATCAGACTGTACATGAACAATTAATATTTCTCTAGTTGTTTAGACCTGATTTTATTTATATGAAAAGTGTTTTGTTGTTTTGATTCTATAGTTTCTGTGTTTGTCTTAGCAAATAGTTTCCCAGGTATTTTATACAGTCTAGATTTATTTTCACTATTTTTAGTGGGATTTCACTTTTTGTCTCTTTCTGTTGGGCTTTATTGGTAGTTTACAGAAAGACTGATGATTTGTGGGAATTTATTTTACATTCTGCAAGTTTGCCAAAGTTGTAAATTGTTTCAACTAGTGTTTTGGTTGATTATCTAGGATTCTCAAGGTATTCCATTATATCATCTACAAAGACTGACAGTTTTATTTTCTCATTGCCTACTCTAATTCTTTCATTTCATTCCCTTTTTGCTACAGCTAGCATTTCTACTAAAATATTAAATTAGTAGTAATTATAATGGGCATCATTGTTTCACTCCTGTTCTTATTTTGAAGGATGCTTCCCTGTCCTCATTACACATATTTTTTGCTGGTGGTTTTAGGTAGATGCTATTTATTATTTGAGGAATGTCTTCATCCATGGAGAATGATTTTTAGACAATTATATGCATTTAGATATATAGTCTTTTGTAGTGGTACATGTGTGAGATGATGAAATGTAGTATGTTATTGTAATCAGAAAGTAATTGTTGAAGTCAGAAGAGCCTAAATTTAATTTCTGCCTCTCACACTACCAGTTTTGTCTTGCTAGGCAAATCAATTAACCTCTCAGTGTTTTAAGCAACTTTCTAAGACTTCAAAGAGCAGAGGAAATATTTACCTGCTTTTATAGAGGTTTTTCCTCATCTAAGATTTCCTATATAAATGAAAAAAAGGCCCATATTCATCATTATATAAATAGGAAATATCTTTATTTTTATGGCTCTTTATTGGTAATTCTCCATGACAATGGTAAAAAAAAATGTGTATGCACACCTCTCCATGTTTTGTGACTTAATTGACTGTTAAACAAATTGTGGTTGAAAAAAATACCTTTGATTTTCTTCTATCATGTTTTTGTGATCTCTGAATGGGAGACATTTCACAGGGCAAGTATCTTTAAAATATTTTGCTTTTCTTTATCAGAATCTTGTGTTCAATTATGCTCTAAAGGTGATTAAAGTATGTGTGTGTGTGTGTGTGTGTGTGTGTGTGTGTAGGCACTGTGTTAAAGAGGTACAAATGAAGCAGAAACACTTCTTTTGCCTTAAAATATCTCCCATTCTAATAAGGAGACAATATGTAAACATCTACATACATTCAAAACATTTACTGTTGAAAATAGTTTGCATAAAAGTTTCTTCTCAGTAAAAAATGCTCAACCTGTATAGATGACTCATAAAGATTTAATAGAGGTGAGAAATTTGTAATATTATTTGAAAAATTAATATTCCTACTTGTACCTTTTCGATAGTCATGATGTCTGTGATTTTTTTAAGTTGTTGAGGATCTTCCATTTAGCTATTATGTGTCTGATAGTTTTATATTTTCAAAACCATTATTTTTCCAACATAGATTTTAAAAAGTTTTTTTGTATATGATCTCATCTAGATGCTCTTCTTATCTTCAATTTAATTGATGTCATTCCTGATTCCTAATATGAAACTCTAGGGTCCCAGGTATTTGGGTCTAAATATTTGAATTTTACTATTGTCGGTAATGAAAATCATTTATCATAGAAGTACCTAAAATAATTTGTCTATTTATTTCCCTTCAAGGTCACCTCTCTAAGTCCTTTTGTTGGATCTGGCTATTGGTCAGCTACTACCCAGCTGGTTATTGTTCTATGAGGTAATACATTTTACAATCATGACTTATCTTATTTTGTAATGTTTAGTAAATAAGTAAATGCTATAGATCAATGTGAACTTTACATGCTAGGTTCTCGATTTTAGCAAGTGAATTAAATACTTATTGGTCAAAGGAATATATATATATATATATATATATATAATTTGTACATTTTTATTCTAATTTAAGTACATGAAAGTATTTAAACTTTTACAAGGAGTGATCATCATCATCTTCCATATATGTTGATTTGTTTTCAATTTCAATGGCTTGTCTGAAAATATCAGATTGGAGTCTTTTGAAGCTATATCCTTCATTTTCTTACCATTCCCTCCTTGTATTTTTTAGTTGATTTTGAAATTTTCCATTAAAAAATAGGCATTTTGACTGAACTGAACTGGATAATAAATTAATGACTCATATCAATAATTTCTTGTCTTGATATTAATGGCATATTTAATGTTTGTGGAATTGTTTTATGCTTATATTCTTTCCTTTCTCCCTCCCTCTCTCCCTCCTTCTCTCTCTCTCTCTCTCTCTCTCTCTCTCTCTCTCTCTCTCTCTCTGTCTCCTTAATAGTTTTTTTTTAAATTTTTTTCTATTCCCTAATGAAAACTATTGTACAAATTGCTTTCTTTGATTCTCTAGGGAGAATACAACATCATCCCCTTTCACTGACTTTCTTATATATTAAGATTTCATTTATCAATATCAACAAAAATGTTGATAATAACCTGGTTTGAGAATGGACTGTGATGAAAAGAGCAGAAAATTTAGATTAAGAATTAAATTTAGGTATCAGCTAAGAGTGTTATCTGATATCTTGAATATTATATTACTTATCTATGGTTCTATAGCCAGATATATAAAAAAAGTAGTATGTTTATACTACTTTCAGTTGTGAAGATTGGATTTAGCTATCTCCTAATTAATAACAATGAATATGCTTAGTCTAACAAAATCAGGGTTGTCTTATGAAGTTTGCATTATTCCACTCTTCTTTGTATAACAAAATTGGGAATGTTTGTAACCATGCTTGAAGATTGAGTGTTTAGGAGGATGGCCTTTGATAGAGAAATTGACTAATCAGAAACAGCTGACAGACCCCTGGGCTGTCCTAAGTCAAGCTTAGGCTACAATTGGTGCTAAGGAGATGCAGTAAAGAGAGGTAGAATCATCTAGGTTGGTTTTTGTTTGTTTATTTTTTTTGTGGGGTTTCCTCTCATCTCTCTTTTTTCCCTGGAGATGTGGCTCTGGCTGGCAGTGTGCTAAGTGTTCCAACATCTTGGCATGGTGGCAGTTAATTGTCTGGGTTTTGGCTGTGAGTTTGCCCTTGAGCTAATTCAGGTTCAGGTATCTTGACTGATCCCACTTAGAGTACAGGCTGATTCCTTCCTCCTTTACTCTCCAAAACCTTATCTTCCTAAAGCCTCTAATCTTCCCCCCTGGCACAAGCCAGGTGGGAGAAATCCTACAACCTTTCCTTCTCCCTTCTTGTTAATTTCTTTCCACTACATTAATTAAATCACCATAAATTTCCAGCTGTCTTGGGTATTTTATTTGGGATATCCCATGGAAACAAATAACTAATATAGTTTAGGTCAGAATGCTAGATTTATCCTTTTCACAGTGTAGGAATTAGTGAAGAAGTTGCTTTATGAAACATTAAGTGATATAAATGCTTTGTTTAAAGATAGTCTATGAATGCACACACATGAATATACCTCATGTGTAGCCACTAAAGAGCATTGGAATGCTCAACTACATCAAAAAGACTCACTAATATTCCTACATATTTTTATATTAGAATTTGGACTCATATGCTTTATTTTTCTCTTATCTACATTTATGCACATTTCCCTTTCTATTTTGCTATGAATAAAACTGACTTTTTTTCTTCCTATGCAATGATTAAGCTTTTTTAAATATTTGGACTCATTTAAGTGTGGTAATTTTTAAAAAGAAAAGGGAATTTATATAAATTCTAAGTCTTCATATTAGCACACCTTTATCTTATAAATAATTCATCCAATGAATTATTTGTATATTTATTTTCTTGTCTTATAGATTCATAAATATGACTTATTTGTATCTTATTTTTTATCCCATATCAAATGTCCAAATGTATTCCAGTATTTTTGGATTTTTTGAAAAAATAACTTGGGAAATGCAAACATAAGGAAGGATCTTCCTAACATCTAAGGCACTGTATACTTATGGGAAGCACAGAATTTTCTATCTAATCTAAGTATATGTTATCTTTATAAAATATTGCTATAAATTATGAAGGAAAGTTAAAAAAACTGATGAAGTAACTTGGAAAACAATATGAGAGAGATTAAGGTTTAGATCAATGTCTCATACCCTACACCAAGAAAAACTCAGAATAAGTGAATGATTTGAATATAAAGAAGGAAACTATAAGTAAATTAGATGAACACAGAATACTATACCTGTCAGATCTTTGGAAAAGGAAAGACTTCAAGACCAAGCAAGAGTTAGAAAAAAAATTACAAAATGTAAAATAAATAATTTTGATTTCATTAAATTAAAAAGTGTTTTTTTTTTTACAAACAAAACCAATGCAACCAAAAATAGAAGGGAAGCAACAGGGGAAAATGTTTATAACAAAACTTCTGACAAAGGCCTAATTACTCAAATATATAAGGAGCTAAATTAATTGTACAAAAAACAAGTCATTCCCCAATTGATAAATGGGCAAGTGACATAAATAGGCAATTTTCAGATAAAGAAATCAAAACTACGAATAATACATGAAAAAAGTATTCTAAATAACTTAGTATTAGAGAAATGCAAATCAAAACAACTCTGAGGTACCATCTCACACATAGCAGATTGACTAACATAACAGCAAAGGAAAGTAATAAAAGTTGAAGGGGATGTGGCAAAATAGGAATCTTAAGTAATTGCTGGTAGAGTTCTGAATTGATACAGCCATTCTGGAAGACAATTTGGAACTATGCCCAAAGGGCTTTAAAACACTGCCTGCCATTTGATCCAGCCATACGACTGCTGGGTTTATACCCCAAAGAGATCATGAGGAAAAAGACTTGTGCAAATATATATGTATAGCCACACTCTTTGTGGTAGAGGTCAGAAAAAATAATATCAATGACAATCATACAGTTGATAGAATATCTGGCCTGCAGTCCTATTTCTGATTTCAAATATGTCCTCAAATATGTCCTAGTTATGTAACACAGGGCAAATCACTTAACCTTGTTTAACTCATTTACCACATTTATAAAATGAGCTAGAGGGAGGAAAAGGCAAATCAATCCAGTATGGACCCTCAAGTGCCAAATTATGTTAAGACAGTGTTAATCATAAATGATACCCAAATATGGCTTTATTTACATTGTTATTATTATTTAAATAACATCATAAATTCATTTCAAGATATTTGAGAAGAACATTCAGATATACAAAAGGTTTCTAGTTGTCTACACTTAGTTTATATAAACAAATTTTGTGATGAATCCTGTAACTGAGAAGATTCATCCATTTTTCCCTTTTTGGTCAAATCGTGTTATCACTTTCTGTATGATACTATCAGTACAAAAGATCAGAGTATTTAACTACTGCCTGTAAAATTCATTGTATTGTGCATTTAATAAAACATCCCTTTTATAGTCATTAACTCTACTCTTAAACCACGTTTAAATTGAAATTCTAAAAGAAGATATTTACTAACTGGTATCTTGCACTTTGATTTTCCTACTAGTACAAAAAAAAATTTAATACAATGGACAGGAAGGCAATTTTCAGCGAAGCTTCTATTATTTATTACCTTACTGATTAATCTAATATTCCTAAATTTAATTTAATACTTTATAAAAACTTTGTCATATCCTAAATATGAGGACAAGAGGGACTAAGAATAGTCTATGGATTTCAAAGAATTATTTAAACTTCTATAGAAGACTTTTGGCACATATCATCATAGCATGAATTTAAATGAAGCCTTGGTCAAATAACTTTCCCCATAACATTAAAAACTGCAGGTACTTCAAATTTGTTGTGACATAGCTTAATAGGATATAGTTAGCTTCATTCAAATACTATAAAAAGACTCAGAAGGATACATACATACATACATACATATATACATACATACATACAGGGATAGATAGATGAATGGAGACAACTGTGTACATATTTACATAATACACATATACATGAATATATAAAGATGTATATTCATTTTTTATATATGTATATATTATATTAAGGATATACATATATAGGCTAAAACGAGATCTAATTAAATATTTCATTTTTACTCCCATTCTTTCTGCCTCATCTTTCACTTCTAGTTTTTCCTTTTATTTTATCTTCTCATTATACATAAATTATTTTCTCTTAAATACATTTCTTCTCACATACTAAAACTGTTTCCTACTGACAAGTTAAGTATAAGCAATCTACTTGGCTCACAGCTGCTTTCACACTAAAAGAGATAATACCTGTTGGATACTAAATCATTTAATACCAAGTGAAGCATTTTTCATGTTGCTTTGCTGAGAACTCCCTAGTTTTGTTGAGATTAGTGTTCAAATATTCTGTGTGCTTTTCAGAAGTGATTTCATGACACGAATAGCATTCAAATGCCCTTATAATAGTTACATCTCAGTTCACTGATTTTGCAGCAGCCCATGAAGATTTTCCAGTGCATAACATGAACTGAATAGCATGTACAGTTGATACAGTGAAATTAATACTCATAATACAAAACACATGATTTAAATTTACTCTTTTATCAGAACTCTTATCTACAAAATAATAATTGAATTATCTAAGAAATTTAATAATTACTATAAGATTTCATAAGCTATTGAAATTGAACCTCTTTGATGAGTATACATTAAAGGGAATTATTTTCTTTTTTACACTTTAGAAGACAAACAATGCAATTACTATCCACGGTATAAAGGTGAGATTTAGGTTCATTGGTGAAAGTGGGGTTATTTTTATGAATTAATATTTTATTTTTCCAAAATAGTTGGTTCAGCTCTCTGGAATTGGTAGACTTCATTATCCTTTGGCCAATGCATTATTTTCACAACTTATAAGAAATACTAGGAAGCTAGTGGGGAAGCCCTAGTATCCAAAAGTAACAAAGTCTTTATCTCTACTATTTTAAGGCATAAACTTATTGGTCTGCATTGCCAATAAGATATTAAAATAAGAATATTAAAAGACAGTATGCTTGATAGTATGCTAAGGTAAAACATATACTAGCTACTCTTGTTATTGTAATGGTTCATGAAAGGTGGAACAGTTTAAAAGTAGAAAATTTTGGCTTGAAGTCTTGGTTTGGGTACTTTTTAACCATGTGACTTGGAGTAAGTCATTTACCTTTTCTAATTTTCAAATGTCTACCATAAAATGGGGATGATAATGCTTCTTTTGCAAAGTTCACAGGGAGTCTTAAAGGCTGAGACTAGCCTTCTATTGTTTGCGGATAAATCAACAATAATATATTAAGAGACAAATAGCTTTAAATAACTCTTGTAATTGCTGAGGATATCCATATGAAAATGAAATAGTCCTACTGTCTCTGTGCTTCAATTCTATCCAAGAACTTATAACATATATTAAGATGTAGAAATATTATAGCCAACAGAAACATGAGGTAGTTAGGCAGAGTCATGAGAATTAAAAAAAAAAAAAACATTTGCTTTACATGCTTATGTTTGAGCTGTATCTAGATGTAAGAGAGAATCTTATGAAGTGGATGTGATCAGATAATGCATATAAGGAATGGGACAAAGTCACTGAAAATGTACAGAGTTGAAGAATGAAGTGTAATATGTGTGAAGAACAACTATAGGATGTGGAAAGTGTATTATGTATAAGGAAACTGGATAGAATATGAGGTAGTACTCAGGGAATTCATGAATAAAAATTAAGAGATGAATGTGTGACATAGTCAAATTGACTCATAAAATTGGCAGTTGGATTAGGATGTATTGGAATAGGAGAGAGGATAAAGAAATAAAAATCAAGTGGCTTTTGCAGTAATTTAGCTAAAAGATGATGAGTTCCTAAATATTGGTGGTGATTTTAAGAGTGAAAGATGGGATTAAATATGAAGGATTTTTGGAGGTTGACCTACGTCTCTGCCAGTCATGTATCTACATATCTATACTTCTATTTTATACACATATGTAAATATGTATATATGCAAATATGTAATTTTAATTATCTCATGAGATGTATTTATCACATTTATGAAAGGATTGCAATCCTAATTAATATCTCTATCTCCTCCAAGTATACTATGATGATGACTTACTACTCTCAGAATTTAAGGAAAAATTGGCTAAGTTCTGAACTAAAAAGCATTCCATGAATATCCAATCTGATTCATAAGAAATAGATCACAGCAAGAAAGGGAGCTTATGTCAAGGAAGCACAGGTATTATCTATCTTTGGTTAAAGAGAAGTGAGTTTATGCAATAGCCCTGGACTTTCTTAGTGACTACACTGAAAAGTACAGAGAAAAATTCAAGCTGGGACAATCAGGGATTTGTTGTAATCATGACCAAATTTATAAGGCATCAAATTTGCATTGTAGGTTTATAGTAAAGTAGAGTAGACCTAGAGGTCCAGAGCAGAGAGGATGGGAAATATGATAAATAGTACTCAACTTAAGGACCCCACACAGATTCCCTATCCATGTCCACTTTTCCAAATGAATGAATATTTGTTCAAGATTGCTTTCTAGACTTACAGTGAAAATGTTTTATTGTATTTTTATTGTGCTGTTTCATTAAATGTCTTTGCTTAGAACTTATTGCAGCCTCTGGCTAACTATAAAATAAGGCAAATATATCTTTCAGATTTTGTGAGCTATGATTTTGAATCAATGTAGAGAAATAGATGATGTTGAAGCTGATCATCTTTGAGATTTACTCTCTGTGTTGGAACTTGCAATTCCCTAGGAATTACACATTGGTATAGGCATATGATGGAGGAATTTTGAAGATTTACTACTGCCAAAAAGACAGACACAGGAACCTGAAGATGCAGGTATCTACTACCTAACTAGAGGTCTCAACCATTCACCCATTAAAAGATAATATATATAGACTGAGTTGAGGGGAACACAAGAGAACTTTTACAGCAATGAAACTCTGCTACTTGAGTTCATTAATTCCTACTCTTTTCCAGTTGTAGCACAGTATCTGCCATATTTTAAGGTACTTTTAAAAGTTTTTTGAATTATAGATTAACCTAGCCCTTTCCCTTTGTGCCTAGACCTCCCCGAGTGGATGGAGAAAATAACTATCAGGTGGGAACTATAGCAACTCTGAGTACTGTCAACATGGAAATCTAGAGATCCCCAGTTTATTTAGTTTGAGTGTAGAAACTGTTATGGGCACAGAAGGAAAACCTTTTGGGGTTCGGGAAGGATGCCTTTTGCAAGCATGCAATGACTCCAAAACTTAGCTTAAAAACAAAAAGGGATTTATTAATTTAGAAAGTAATGTTGAGAGTGGCCAGGAGGATAGCAAGGTAGAAGAGCAAGATGGGGAGCAGTTCCCTGGGAGGACAGCATGAAAGGAAAGGCTGTTCCCCCATGGGGACAGCGTGGATGGAGAGGCTGTCCCCCAGACAACATCAGTTCTGGGTATTATATACTCTTTAAAACAGAGTTAGTCACTCAGGCATGAGGTGGGGTGATCATACTGGGGTCTGCCTGGGGACATAAAAATTCCTTAGTTTTAGGGAACAAACAGATGTCTGATAGGATTGAGGTGTGGCTTGAAGGTGCAACTTTCTGTCCATCTAGAGGACTATCAAAGGAAGATAGTCATCTCAGGACCCTAGAGGGGTCATTGGGTGTTTTTAGGCTCAGAGTCAGGAAAAACAAAGAAGTTCCTCTGGGTTTCTGGAGTACAGTGCCCATGTCAGAAACTCCAGGTTTTGACCTTGTCACAGGAGAGGTTTCCTCCTGTGGGAAGGTCCCTCTTCACCAGACAATAGACATCCACTTCAGGTGGGGAGGTAAATCCCATCCTAAGTCAAGTAGCTCTTTTGTCTCCAGAAGCTTCTCCCAGTATATCACACCCTCCTTCAGAGGATCCAACTTGGGAACTTCAGCTTGGGAGACTGATGTGCTACCTACTGTGCCAAAGCTGAAGTGGGTGTCTATTATCTGGTGAAGAGGGACCTTCCCTCAGGGGGAAACCTCTCCTGTGACAAGGTCAAAACCTGGGGTTTCTACACTCAAACTAAATAAACTAGGGATCTCTAGATTTCCATGTTGACAGTACTAACAATAGTCACAGGGTAACTGACTACCTTCTCTGGATACTACAGTGTTTAGAGAGAATCTGATTGAGATATAGGATCCTTTTAGTCACTATTCAGACTCTTTCAATTTCTATCATTCAATCAATTTCCAAAGATTTGTCTATTGAATCACCATAACATATGGAATATTGTTTGAATTTCCTTCACTCAAAAAAAGAGCCACCTCTCACTTGGAGTATTCTAATAATAATGATAAATATATATTTAGTGGCACTATACTAGACACTCTACAAGTGCTAGCTCATTTGATCCTCACAAAGCCCTGGGTGATAACGGGCATTATTTTCCCCACTTTACAAATAAAGAAAATGAGGAAGGCAGAGGTAAAGTGACTTGTCCAGGGTCACATAAATAATAATGTTTGAGGTTAGATCAGAACTTGGCTCTTCTGGACTCTAAGCATAGTGCTTTCAATTCTAACTTTTCTTCTCTTTCTTCTCCAAAAAATTTGAAACTTACTTTCCCAAAGCCTCACCATATAACTTTTCTGCCCAAGAACCTCCAAGGGCTCTTTCAAGTTCCAATTCTTCTGTAAGGTATTTAAAGCCTTTCCTCATCTCACATCAGCTGATATTTTTAGGTTCATTACAAATTTCTCCCACCACATAATACAAATTCCCTCCAAAATAATCTACCTCTTCTTTCAGACTTTACATTCTATTTCTCACCTTCATGACTTTGCAAAACCTTCATGTCACTCTGGGAATATACTCTTTCCTTTTTTATCTCATAAAATCTCTAGTTCCTTCAAAGCTCAGTTAACATGCAAACAAAACCAAAAAATTTTTGGTGATCTTCATAGTTCTGAGTTTTCTTGCCCTCTTCAAATCAATTTATGCATTTTCTTATTTCAGCTGCTATATTTCTTTCAGTAAAATGAATATAAACTCTCAAAGTACAGGGGTTAATTTTAATTTTTTGCTATTATATCCTGAACACCTAGTACAACAGTGCCTTACACATAAGTATGTGTTTAATAGATACACTTTGGTTTGGATTTGAATCTGAGGGAAAATAAAAACCTCATAAAGTACATCACTGGGATTTTAAAGGCCAATGTTAATTTATTATTTGAGTATATCACTAATGAAATAATAACACAGAACTATTAACTAGTCAGAAAAACCAAGTCTTTAATCAGGATAGGGTTAAGTCCAATTTGGCCCTTTACTCAGAGTCAGCGCCACAACCTTTTCAGGGTGCAAACCCTGGACTCTGGGGATGTTATCCCTAGGGAGTGCCACAATGCTAGATGACAACTTGGAGGAACAAAAGAATTTGGGGACCTTATATACCATTTGGGAAATCCAGGGGCAGGGAAAGATGGTTGACATCACTATAGCTACAAAGAAAATGGGAGTGTTCTAGCTACACTGACAGGATACAATCAAGCTTGGGAAAGGAATCATAGCTAGAGGCTAGGGTGTAGGAGAAGGGGCTGCTTACAATGGATACTAAAAGATGGTTCCTGCTCAGGTATGGATCTTCATGGGAAAGGTTCTAATACAATAAGGGAGACTACCTAAAACAAAGCATATGCTTATCTCACCCAACCAGGATTGTCAATCCCCTGAGGGTCTCCCACTTAGTCTGAAAATGCTAGCTTGGGATTCCTTTAAGGGTAGATACCATGGGAACAGGGAACAAGTACAAGTTTTGGGGTCTCCAATCTACAAGCTAGTCCTGAAACTTGGGGTTCATCGGATCCCACTAGGCCACAAGTTTGGGTTTCCTAAATTCCATGTTGACACCTTTAATATTGATATATCTTTATGTGGTTATATCAAGTAATATTAAAATTCAAAATCTCAGGAAAACTATTCATGAATAGACTGCTGTATTTAATACTCCATACCTAAGAAGTAACATTACTTAATGCACAGAAATCTGGCCTCAGAGTCAAGAGGATTTGGATTTAAAAGTTCTGCTTCCTTATCCATAGTGAGAGCATGATCCTGGGCAAGTCACTTCACCTCTCAGGGCCTAGGGAATTTAGAATACAGTTTCAGAAAAGGTGCTAATATTCACTGGTTGAAGATGTCTTTCACTGGAATTTCCACTAATTAAGGAAATCATAGATCCAGTAAACAAACAAGGTAAGTAAGCAAACTGTATTATTTCACAATATAACTGGTGCATTTGGGTTAACATATTTAAAATATTGATGTATTTCCTACCCCAACATAAAATTAAATACAAAGTGATTATACATTCATTCCCTTCCTTTTCTTTTTACATATAGTTGCAACATTAAGACAGTTAAACATTGTTTCCAAATGGAAATGTTAATGTATTCAAATCTATTCAGCTATTTTCAAATTGTGAATAAATTTATCTATATCAATACTCACACTGTTACAAATAATAGTATGCTTTCTTCTAGCTAATTGCTCTTGATTCCATTTGTCACTCTATAAATCAACTGATGTCTAAACTTACATGTAAGTTTCCTACATTGGGAACAACATAATTCTATTTGTGCAGCCCTATACAGACCAAGTAATGCTGGGGTTTATTTATTAATTTTTTACTGCACAGCTCTTGAAGTACTGAAACCAGTATGAAAAATGGCCTGTTGACAGTCAAAAAAGGAGTGAAGGAAAATATATTATTTTTGTTTGACTGTCTTGCTCAAACTATTTCTCTTCATAGAATGTTGCCAGGATTCCTTGTGCTTTGTTATATTTTATTAGTTACTGTTTTCCAATTTTGCTTTTGCTTCTTTAATGTTGTTGCCATTTACTTTTGCCCACTACTATTACCTGACATATCAGTTTGTTTTCAGTTTTGAGATTGCCTTCTTAGCATTGGAGGCCTTTTTGCCCTCTCCTGAAAGGTTTGCTTTTTAGCAGAGTGTGGTCAGTACTGCTTAGACAAGGCCAAGGAGGCTAGGCTCTTGCAACTTACTGATATTCTTTAATTTGTAATGTGGAAATTTGGAAACAAAAGAGAAAAAAAGATACTCATTGATCATGATGGTTACTTCCCAAGACATATCAAGCAAACTCATATGATTTTGAATAAATGTATATCAGTAATATTTTTAATTTGAATTAACTTGCTGAATACCTTGCTATCACCAGAAGATTGGCACCTAGCTTATTTCTTTCTTATTGCCCTGGGTTCTCAGTTTGTTGTAGATCAATAAATAGTAAACACAGTATGAATTTTTGATTCATTAATGGGCCCTGAAACATGTTCTGTTTCATAGTGTGGAAGAGGCATGCATGCAAAGGACAGAAGCTGGAGATGGGTCAGCTGTCAGTCAAATGAAGATTCTATTTGGAATGTTACCGGGAAAAGCAGTTTGGAGCCAACCCAATGGTGACTGATTTTCTGGGACTTGGCTGAGGGCTTTTTGGCTGATGGTGGTGATTTTTAAGGAAGAAGCTGAGGTTATCTCTGGGACTTGGGATAATCAAGTTGGAGGTGGCCTGGATGATTTGAAGGCAGAAGGAAAAGGACAATAGTCCATATATCCCTCTCTGACTTGCTCTATTTCATTGTAGTGACTGAATTGTCATTTCTCTCAATATCCTCCAACCTAAGACTCACTGTAGATAATAGGAAAACCTCCACCTCTCTTACCTCCATCGTTCATCTTTTCCTGTTTTCCCCCAATAAACCCTTACTTGAGAAAAAGAATAGAAAGGAGTTATTCCTCTGAAACATTATAGCTCACACTGAGTGACTTAGAAGAAGGCTGAAGAAGAAGGGGAAGGGGAAACTGAAGGGAAGAAGAGGAGAGGAAGGGTAATTGGAAGAGGGAGGAAAGGAGATATATATGGAGGAGGGTAGGAAAAAGAAGATAACTATCTGATCCATTAGTTATCTATTATCTATCAAATATACCCTCTAATATCATCTATTACAGTAGCAGAAATTTTTATATATGTAGGATGCTTATTGCCCTGAATCACATGGCAAATTAGGGATGATTTAAAGTCTTCATCAAGGTTTCTAGTTTAGGCAGCTACCAAGTCAACATGGAAGGCACATTCTACCTCCACATGAGGTTATATATCATTGGCACATAGCGACATATAACTCAATTAATTCAATGTATCTTCATGAGTATCCCCATATTGTTTTGACATCATCTGTCCAAGCAGATCATAGAAAAGAAACATCAATTTAGTAAAGAAATTTAAGTCCTTGCCACGCCTGACTATTTCCCTAAAGCAAATCATTCCAAATTTATCCAGTATCATAGACCCTGTCATCAATACATGATTTCTGGAACAACGATCTGACATCAATTATATTCATATTCATGACAACATCCAAAAGGAGTAAAATAACAAATGAAAAGTAGTATCACAATATGAGAATTGGAATTATAAATAATTTGATGTGTTATACAACTTACTTTTTCAAATTAAATCTCTGCTTTAGCTATGTAGTCTATACTGTAGGAGGATGGCATGTAGGCCAACTGGATTAATAACCCTAGTATGTGCATTTGGGGCTAGTTTTATAATGTTTGGTTTAGGGAGTAGAAATAACACCACTCAAGCCACTTAGAACAATTTAAAATTTTCCACACATATCAATCCCCTCATTAAAACAATTTTCTGAAAAATTAAAAACATTTAATAACCTCTATGGAAATCATTCATGTTATTATTTCTTAACTGACTTTCCAAAGAAGAAAATCATGGATTCACCAAATAGTTATTAAAGGGTCTCTGACCTCATCTCAAAGTTGAGGAAATTACAATTATCTGTAACTGTAGCAGAATCGAAGAATTCCATAAGAGAAACCCCAAAAGAAGAGTAATAAGGAGATCCATTTAGCTAAAAAGAAAAAAAAATCATTCAATAAGAGTTTTTAAAGTTTCTAAAGGTATACTAAAAAGCACCATTAAAAATAATATCTATTTTAAATAAACATTTTTATAACTCAACTTTATATTATGTTGAGGTGCTAGCCAGTCAAAAATATCTATTTAATATGTGCTAATCAATAGAAATAAAAAAGGGTAAAATAGAAACCTACCTTAGCAATTCACACCCTAATGAGGGACAAGAAGCAAATATGTATAAATAAGGTATTTACAGGATAAATAGGAAATAATTAACATAGAGAAGAAACTAGAATTAAAATTGATTTCATTATCCTCTTCCCTGTCATAAATATGTATATTTAAGGAAAATTCATTCTCATATTGCCTCTATGTGTCTGTGAATGTGAATGTGTATTTGTGTGTTTATGTGAGAGAGAAATCTACATCTTTATGTTTCCATCTATCTATCCTCTTTAGACATCACCCCTTTCTCATGAGGTGAGGAGTATATTTCACTACAAGTCCTTTGGAATTGTGGTTAATTGATGTATTGACAGAATTCCTAAGTATTTTTAAGTTGTATGTTGTTATTGTATAGAATGATATCCTATTTCTCCTCACTTAAGTTTAAGTCAATTTAAACAAATGTCTCCATGGTATTCCTGAATTGGAAACTGAGGGGCTTGTATATCAGTTAAAAATAACTAAATTTGTGAAATGTGCATGATATAGAATACTATTTTGGTGTACAAAATGATGAGGTTTAACAATTTACTATCAAAGACTTTTTCTTAAAAAGTTTTCTTTAAAAAACATTTTAAACGTCAGCTTATGTAAGCTGAATTAATCCCTTACTTCTGGACTGCACAGGGTAAATAGAGGAGAAAAAATAGAAAGACTCCAATCAAATTCTGGGAGTTGACTCCATTTCTAATATCTAAAATTTTCCTTCTCCCTTATTCCATTGATTGCCCTAAAAAGTAATCTTCATAGTTACGATTATACTTTCTATTGTATAACATTATAGTTAAAATTATATATATATATACATATATATATATATGTTTTTTCAGAGTATATGTCAATACAATTTTAATATTCTTTTTCTGACACTTTGCTTTCCATATTATTTCTCTACCTTCCACTCCTCCCTCCTCCAGAACAATATAATCAAGGTTATACATATAGTATCATACAAAACATATTTCCATGTTCATCATGTGGTGATATAAGATCCAAACTACTTAAAGTAGAGAAAAAACCATGGAGGAAATAAAGAAGAGTGGTTTGTTTCTATCTGTATTTGGAGTTACCCTCTGTTCCTTCTGTGATAGTGGATCTTCTTTTCTGTCATAAGTCCCTTGGAGTTGACCTGAATCCTTGCCTTGCAGATAATAGTTGTCATTCACCATTGATTATTAAACTTTTTTAATCATTCTGTCCTATATTGTTTGAGTATCCGAAGAGAGTATTTTAAATGAAATGTGAGGCTTTCTCAGCCAGTGAGAAGCCACAAGGTAGAAAGATAGAAAAAGGATAGAAGTTTCGGATACCCTGAGGGGTGTGGTGGAGCCAAGTTATAGATATGAGGTGGCAGAAATGAGTCAGAAACCAGGCCTTATTGATTATAATGGGGCCACAGCAGAACCCCGATATTAGGATGTCGCAGAGGCATGATCCATCCTGAGATCCACAATTAATACCACACAGGTCAGAGACATGATAGAGAAAAGAGAGTGCCTGGCCAAAAGCCAGGTCCCAGATGAGAGAGGTAGATAAGGAAAGGAATTAAAGATGGAGCTTGGCCAGAAGCCAAGCTCCAGCAAGGACAGACATCAGTGAGAGCTAAGATCCAAGAGAGGGCGGAGCTTGCTGCGGCCCTGTATTCAATCTCTTTGATATGCAAATATACACAATACATAGGGATGATTATCATTGGTTAATGACAAGGTATAAGTGTGGTTTCTCTTAGCCAGGTGAACACAAAGAAACCTGTTTTCCAGCCTAACCTGGGAGAAGCTGGGGTCAAAGGTCAGAGGCTTTCCCAGCCATGTGCAAGACTGAGCATGTTCTCTTCTAAGACAATCTTTACATTCTGTTTCCCTTTTCCCTAGATAGGTGTGGACTGCTACAAAATGGTTACAGAAAAAAAAAATAGCATTATCTTGAAAGTAGTGAATGCCTCTCCCCCCCCACATCATTTATTTGTATCTCTAGAATTATCATAGATGGCCTGGTATGTAGTTTAGTAAATCTTTTTTTCTTTTCACTTGACTTCTTATGATTATTTCACTTTTATTTGAAAAATTCTACATTATGCATTTGGAGATCATACCAAATAATGACCAAAAATATGACACAGAATAATAAACCTGACTGAATAGTTTATGTTATTTAATACAAAATACAAATTAAAGGTAAAGTAATTTACTCATTCCTAAAAATCAAAGATGTGATTTTCCTGCTACTTCATCCCTTTTATAAAAACCACAAAATTGGAAGAGGCAAATACAGCCCTTCACATGGTGATATTTTACTTATACTATAAAAATATATGACAGTCAGTTTTTAGTATCAGCAAAATAGCCCCTAATGGATCAGTTATCATCAATAGATAGTTCTAGTCACAAGACCTCAGCCTTTGTATAAGGACAATTCCATGCAATTATAGGGCAATCTGCATGTTATTTTTGGATCTTACTTCACAATATAGGTTACATGGTAAATACTTTTGGCTCCTCTCAGTGATACTAAGTTATTTGTAGAAGTGTATAATTACTGTGTAGTTACATGAAAATTACCAAGAAGAAAAGTAGGTTCTTACAGGTGACTATTTGTAATTTAAAAGTAATTTAATGCAAAATTTTAGCAAAATGGAAGAAAACAGAAAAAAAATTATAGCAAGAACATTCTAAATACCTGCTAAGAGCTGCTTAAAGAGAAAGTTCCTATTTCATCCTTTCTATCTCTTCCTTTTCTCTCAGTTTAAGCATTAATAGAGCACTTTAATGTATGCAAATCATTTTACATGTTTTATACTATTTGATTTACATAAAAACTGTCTATGGCCCATTGTTATCATTATCATCATTGTAGAATAAGGAAAATCAGAAAGATTAAACATCTTGCTAGATATTGCACTCAGCATATTAAGAGTCAGAAGAAGAATTTACACTCAGGTCTTTCTTGAAAACAATTCCTGAATTCTTTTCTTTATTCCACACTGTTTCTATAGCATTCAGGAAGAGATAAAAGAAAATAAATGTATGCACATGAACTCATTGTATTCCCAATTGTTAATTAAACAGGCAAGGTTTTCTTAAAAGCTTTTTTTTTTTTTTAGAAAATTGACTATAATTTAAGGAGAAGCTATGCTGCACAGTGGTAAGATTTCATATTCTAGAGTCAGGAAAACTCATCTTCCTGATTTCAAATGTGGTTTCACAAACTTTTTGTGTGACCTGAGTAATTTACTTAACCCCGTTTACCTCAGTTTCCTCATCAGTAAAATGAGCTGGATTATCTTTGCTAAGAAAATCCAAAATGAGTTAAAAAATTAGAAATAACTAAAAAATGACTGAATAATAACAACCCTAACTTGGCATTAAATAGAACATTTTTAAAGGTAGAACTACTTTTAATCAGAGAATTATAGTAAATGAATGTTTATACATTTAAAAAGATTTTACATAATTAGACAACCAAAAAATATTAATTAAGTACCTAGCAGGGACTGTGGTTGCCTCTGAAGACATGAAGACAAATGTGAACATAACCCTGGAAGGGAGAGAGAGAAACTCTGTACCATAGTCTATAGCACTTCTAGCCTGGCTCCCTGACTAGATGGAACCAAGAAGACTTAGTTTTTCATTTAATTCCTGCCTTTTTTCCTGATTTCGCTGAACTACAGAGAAATGCAGTCCCTCTGCAATTGTTTCCTTGCCTAAGCTGCCTTATCAAGGCAGAACTTTATGCTGAGACTAAAGCCTTCTTGAACTAATTCCCCAATGCTATACATTGGATGAATAATAGTCTTATTTTGTCATCACCCACAAATGTCCTACCTAAAGGCTCATCAACTCATAAATTATTTTATCTGATTTCAGTCCATTGTCATTCCAAATTTTCTTCAATCTTGTAACTGGAAACCTGTTCTTTATCCTCACAATTAACTTTCTTTTCTTTTTTTCTTTCTTTTTTTTTGAGCAACTGTTTCCTTTTTATTGCTTCAAGTTAGGTAGAACTCAGAGAGGGTGTAAGGAAAGAGAGATGAGAGCTGCTACAGACACTGCCAGTCTCCTGACAGGCTGGGCTATGTCCATTCCTCCCTGAGAAGGCCTCGACTCTTTCCCATTGTACTCTTCAGGGGATTTGAGAAGCTGCAGGCTTCAACAGAGGCTGTTTTGGACATACTGAGGCCGGAGAGGTTGTGGCGAAAAAGGACAGATGACAGGGCAAACCCTGCCTGAAGAGAAATTTATTTCTTTTCCACTAATAAAGCTCTCACCACACACATATCCATAAACATACCTGGATGTCAGAGATATCAGGGCCACAGGGCCAGACAGTCAAGCAGGATCTGGGACAGGCTCCTGTTTCTTCTCTTGTCCCTTATCATGGTTTGATTCTTGCTACCAGTTTGCTTTTTCTTGTCTCCCTTCTCTGGGTTCTTCAGTAGGGCCAGTTTCTTGGGCAAGTTTGTTCTGGTTTTCATCATAACCTTATATTCAATCTTCTTTTGGATGCCAAACTCAAGGTCCCTTTTTTTTTTTTTTTTTTAGTTTACACTGCTGGATGACCAGGGCCATTTTGGCGCTATGATTCTCCTGCCATTCTTCTAGGCTGATAAGCTGAAGAAGAGGATGCCACCAGGGCCTTCTCAGCGGCCTTCCTGGAATGAAACTTCTGCTTTCCTTGGGTCATGTCCATGATTCTCGACCCTAGAAAGGGAACCTGGAATGAATAGGAGCTGGCAGGATGCATTGTACATCAGTTTGGAATGTGCAGGGGCCAACGGGATACAGCATGCAGTGTGTCAGTATGCCGGAGGGCTGATGGGATACCCACAAATACCTTTCAATATCTCTTTGCTTCAGGATTTACTCAGGTTGTCCTCCTGTCCCCATGACACATGTTTTTTCTTGCTTCCCCATCTTGATCTCTTAATAAAATAGTTCTATAAACCTTCTAGTCTAAAATCTTTGAGTTTTCACTGGAAAAAAGGGGGGACATTTTGTAGAGCTTCTTTTCTCTTCTTCATTTTATATCAATCATATATATATATATATATATATATATATATATATATATATAATTCAGCTTTCTTCTTCATTGCTTTCTCACATGAAGAGATAGCACACCTCTTCTCAAAGACAAACCTTTCTAGATACATGGAAGTTGAATTTTATCTTCTACAGCAGATTTTTCTCTCTACAATCTCTGTTTTATCATTAATCTTCAAATTCTCCTAATCTAATAAATATTATCCTACAACTTACAGGCAATTCCAAGATTTCCTCATCTTTAAAATCTCTTTAAAAAAATAACCTTACTTGATTCATCTGACTCTTCTAGCTGAACTATTTCATAGTTCAAACATCTTCAGGCCACCTACACTTCTTTCCTATACTTTTTCTTCCTCTCACTCTCATTTGAACTCTTTCCCATTTGGCTTTTGACTTCATCATTGAAACAAACAAAAAATTCTATGCGATATCATTAAAGAGGTCATTATTGACTACCTAATGGCCTTTTCTCTTATATTATTTTTTATTATCTCTCTGTAGCCTTTGATGCTATTAGTTACCCTTGATATTCTCTTCTATCTAGGTTTTCACGATATGTTCTATTCTGGGTCTTCTATTGATCTAACCACACCTCAGTTTCCTTTACTGGTGGTTCTTCATTCAGATCTTGATACTAAATATAGGTATCTCTTGGTGGTTTTTTCTTGCACCCTTTTTCCTTCACTCTACATAGTATTGTCTAGGGAATCTCATCAGCTTCTATGGACTAAAAATATTTTTATGAATATTTTATAAAGATGATTCTTTTATCTATTTATCTAAGCCTATGTGCTCTACTGACCTCCACTTTCATATCTACAGCTACATATTGGATGTCATGAATTAGATGTACTCTCAAATTTAATTATTTCCCAAACTGCTCATTATTTTCCCCAAACTCTTCTTTCTAATGTTTCTATTTCTATTGAGGGTTCCACCATTTTTCCAGTGGCACAAGTTTGATTTATGTATCATCAACAGCATTCAAGTTCCTCTCATAAGAGAATACATTTCCTTAATCCACCAGTTTTCAATGACTGTTCCACATACCTAGAATTCTCTTCCACCTCATCTCTATCTTCCACCTCTCCATCTTCTCCCTACCTTTATGTCTTACCTAAACTTTATCTTCTACAAGTAAGCCGTTCATAATATCCTCTCAATATTAAAACTTTCCCCCTGTCTATTATCTCTAGTTTAAGTTGCATTTAATTTGTAGGTTGCTAGTTGTTTTCCTGATGTCTCTTCCAATGCCAGCTTTCTTTAATGCTAAGGAAAATGCCTACATAGTAGGTACTTAATTAGTGTTTATTCACTGACTGAATGATATTATTAGCTTAATGGAACAGAAAAGACTCCATGTAAAAGATAGTGTTGAAATTAAACTGGAAGCATCTTAGGGATTATAATGTACACAGATACACTTTACAAAAAGTTTCCTAAACATCTTTTGGACTTTACAAAGTACTGTTTTAGTTCCTGGGCATATAAATATAAATACAAACAAAATTACCATAACATCTGTTCCTAAGGATCTTACATTCTTCTGGGAGAAATACCTTGAACACATATAAAAGTATGCAGGAAAAAAATAAAATAGATATATGATAGATAAATACAAGGCAGTTAGAGAGCTAGAGTACTAGAAGTTTGAGTTATCAGTAAATGCTTTCTATATATAAGAATGGGATTATAGAAAGATAAACTTAGATAAGGTTAAGTTTAAGAATATTGGATGCTGTCTCCAGAGCTACTGGATGAAGCTGTTTGAGTGAGCAACTTTCACTCCCTGTCCTGAGCTGGGAAAGGAAGGTTGCTGTCTTCTGAGTTTTTCCTACCTTAACCTTTTGTGGGAGAATGAAACTCTATACTTCTTTGGAAGTTCCTTTTTCACTGGAGAGAACATCTTACAGAAGACCTATACTTGTTGTTTTACCAACACTGACTGAGAGAAGATTTACCAGAAGATCCTGTTTGTTGGCCTCAGAGGGTCCCACTTCAGAGCCAGACTCATCTCTGAGTGAATCCAGCCATTTTACTTTAATTCTTAGTAAATTTGGAGACAACTTCTGAGATAACTAACTAAACCAACAATTTAGGATTGTAATCAGGTAGATTAGAAAGGTTTGGTGGGAAACTAGCTAGAGCCAGGGAGAAATAGTGTAGCTTGAAGACCTGAAGAGTCCATCATGTGATGGATGTAGATTGAAGGGTTGGAGTATTAGGACTTAGAACCAGGGCATCCTTGTGTTTTAATCCTCATACTTTTCCCCTGATGTCTCAATAAACAAAGATACTTTTTTTATATAATTTAGTCTCCAAGGCTTGTGAGCACTGGCCTAATGAAGGAAGGCTCACTTTGCCTTCCTTTCACAAAAGGGAACTGAGATACTTACAGACAGCCAATTAAGTATCTAACCTAGTTTCCTATTGTGGATATCACCATCATTCCACATTGTTTCTTCATATAGGAGATGGCAATTGAGCTACATATTGAAGAAAGTCTCTATTCCTTATTCCTCTGCCATGCTCACTAAATTTGTTATGATCATCCTTCACTTCCCCATAGAAAATCTATTAGTGAATCTATTCTCATCAGACTTCTTAAGCCTTATATAAAAATCTCTCATATAAAAATCTTACTCTAAATCAAGGCTTCACTTTCCTTTTGAAGTAATAACCTAATAACAGTCTTTATACTATTGAATAAATAATAATGATAATCAGAAATGATACAAATTGGAGAAGTGTTACATATGTTCCCAGAACTATTCAAATTAAAACTATGGTTTACTATCTTGGGTTGTTCATGATATTCATATTTCAAATAAGCATAAATGACAAACATGTGTACAAACACATGACAACATGTGAGCTCAACAAAATAAAGCAACCTTTTCTATCTAATTCCTTTACTTTTTTGTTCCCTCAGCTTGACTTTCTATCAGGAATTTGACTTTTTTCTACAGTGCTCTGATGCCATTGTGATACTGAGAAATTAAGTGAACCAACAAATTAATTACCTGTGATTTCCACACCATCAAATATTTTTTCTAGATCATCATATAATAAATAACTGTAGCTTCCACTTGTAGGGTTAATTGTATGTAGCTCTTGCTGATCTCAAAGAAACTTTCATGCTCTAAAATTTGATGAATTTGCCTTCTGATAGCACTTTATCCACATTGATCTATTCCATCACAGATGGATGTGCATAAATAGGGCCCTTCTGTTACTATTATTTCCCAGGTTTTGATATTTCTATCATAGTGATTCAGATTGTGCTGCATTGTGTCCTTGAAGGATAAATTTGTTCTACCTTCTGTACAATTGCTTGCTTTCAGCTCCTTGAACTGCAGTTGCTTTTGTTATTATATTGTCTCCACTAAAAGAGCTTGTTGATACTTACATGTAAGGAAAATGACTTAGATAATCTATATTGTGCACAAAAACATATTACTATTTATAATGATGTTTGACTTTTACTTGATTATGCAGGATTTTTTTAAATAAAAATATGACTATATTTATGTCTTACCCAATAGCCAGAGTAAGTCAAGTTTTTTGACAGTGTAGAAGATGTATCGAGTCTCATCTAATGTTATAGGTTGGAAAGGATATATGAATCTTAAAGTCTAAAACCTGATGATAAATTGACATGATGTAATAGGATGAACTATAGGCTTGGATTCAAGAAGACTTTGATACACTCCACATAACTTCCCTCGACCTCAGTTTCTTCATCTGAAAAAATGAAGGGTTGGAGTTTTTTACTTTTTATCTTCCTTATTACTTGATATACATACACACATATATACATATATGTATACATATACACACATAATTCTCTCTTATTTAAGGTATTTCCTGACTTTCTAGAATATAGATGAGTTGTTCAAGTATGTATTCCTTTCTGCCACTTGGCACTTTCATGAAAGTAGGATTTGATGACTTTACAAATTTTAATTCCCATAACTAATTAAAAGATACAATGAAGATTGATCCAGGGAGCCTTTGATCAATTTGATGAATACTCCAATGAACTTGATTAAATTACATGTCCTGGGACCTTTGATTGGAGGCATATGAGAGACATTCATTATAGGAATGTAAAGTGGTGCCTGCTGAGAAGAAAGAGGTAATGTTTAATCAGTGGGTACCTGGGACATAGGAAGATGGACTTGAAGAAGAAAAAATGTCCATCATTGGTAAAAAAAATAGGTTTTGTTCAGAGGTTTCTTTTGAAATCTCTTTCATCTTCTCTGGTTCAAAAAATAGGAGAGTTCTTTGAAAGTGGATCTGCATTCTAGAGATGGTATAGGAAAGAAATCTATGCCAATGCAAAACCTCCTTCCTCTTGTAGCTGAAATGACTGCTTTTGTGCAAAAGTTACACAGAGGTTTATATAATTGTACATAACATTATTGGGGAGTTTCAAAGATTGGACTTCCATAACTCAAGAGAATGTTGTAGAAGAGGCACTGAGATGGTTTCTGCAAAAGATCTTATCTGTTCCTTTAAGAAACAGGAGGCTCAGGGGGCAGCTAGATAGCTCAGTGGGTTGAGAGCCAAGCCTAGAGATGGGAGGTCCTAGGTTCAAATCTGGCCTCAGACACTTCCCAGCTGTGTGACCCTGGGCAAGTCAACTAACACCCATTGCCCAACCCTTAATACTCTTGGAATCAATTGATTCCAAGACAGAAGGTATGGGTTTTAAAAAAATAAAGAAACAGGAAGCTCAGCAACACAGTTCCTAAGTAGTATTCTACATTGAAAGCAATATCAGCACCATTCTGGGAGTTTCAAAGGAAGATAATTTATTGTTCAGCAGTCCTTAAAATATATTCACTTTCTCAGGGAGTTCTAAACCAGAAAAGAGCACAATTAGTCTTTGAGGGATTGTGGGACACTAAGGAGGACAGAGGAGCTAACTGGAATGTGAAAAGAAGGAGCTATTATAAATTTTTCCTCTCTAGGTTCCACTACTGACTTTCCATATTGATTCTCCATATTTTCTTCTACATTGTTCCCATTGGCAGCTTCAAAATATGTTGTTGTTGTTTTCCCCATTAGAGCAGGAATATTCTTCCTTTCTGTACCATTTTGTTTCCAATTCTTAGCACAGTGCCTGGTACATAGTAAATATTTTATAAATGTTTGTTTATTTATTAACCACATTTTCATTTCTCTTCTGAGGACAATTTATTGGTTAATTGACTGTTTCACCTGTTTTTATATCTACTTATGAGATTCTAAAAATCCTTTTCATCTTTTTTTCTCTGATTTGGTATGGAGAGAAAGGCTGTCTCATAATTAATTTACATTTGCTTCTTTGAATACTTGTGTGCGACTAGGAGATTCATTATCTATATATTTGAAAAAATCTACATACAAACTATGCTACAATTTTATTGGGACATGTTCTGACAGTAATACTAATTGAAGAAAAGAATCCAAAAAAGACATCCCAACACTTTGGGCTTAGTATCCAAACTATAGTTCAGTCCATGGCACATCTTGAGTTTTGGTCAAGAATGATTGTGTGTATGGATAGGGAAGTAAATAGGGTGTCAGAGTAGAAAATCTTTTTTCTAGGTCTTAAATCTTTTTCTGTGATGTCAATTCATATACCATAGCACAGCCTTGGAAGATTTTCCTTCACCATAACAAAATTCCCTCAAATAATAAAATTCCATGACCAGGAAGTTCCTGGCCTTCAAATAACATGTAAATGGAAAAGGGAATCAAATTCAAATTATCTATTCCCTGGAAGCAAGTATCATTTATTATCTAGTCCTAACTGCTATTGATTGACTGATTTGGAGCAGTTTTTATGCCAGTGAAGAGAGGTCTTTTCTCTTAAGAATATTATATATATACATATATATATATATACACACATATGTATATATATATATATATAATATATTTTAAGTGGTGGCTTGGATAATTAAAATAAAACTATTATTATTATAATTTAGGTGCTAGGTTAGGAACACTATCAGATCAGAATGGTATAGTGGAAAAAACAATGACTGTGGAATCAAAGGACCTAAGTTTGACTTCTACATTTTCTGCTTAATGACCTTTAGTAAAACACTTTACCTTTCTGACACTAAATTGCCTTTTCTTTAAAATGAAGGGATTAAGCTAGATTATTTTAAAGAAGTCACTCATTTAAAACTCATTCTTAATTGTGGGCTATCTGCACATTGGTTATCTACCTTACAGGTAATCTTACACTTCCAATACCGTGAATCACCTTGAATAAGTAACTTGAACTTTAGGAATATCAATTCCTCACTCATAAAATAAGGGTTCTGGTTTAGATTATATAATACATTCATTATTCTCTATTTTATTATAAAAAATCCTATAAACTCAAGTGGCCTAACAATTCATTATCTATTTCAGAGTCTATAACAAAAATAAAGGTTTGGGGAGTTTATTCAGAGCGACTGTTTTCAAAAATGGGAAGGATATAGAATCACAGTTAACCAGTTATTTTTGTAACAATATTTTCTTTAAAATCCAACACTCATAGATACTGACATTCATCAGTATTGTATTTCATAATACACAGACAAGTAACCTGACATTTTCATGCTAAAGGTCAGGGGAAAAAAGGTCTTACATCACAAACATTTCTTCTGGCATATAAATAAGCATATTAGACTCTACCAAGACTCTTTAGAAATCAGATAAAGAGCAAGGCTAGAAGATGGTTTTCTGCTCATTTGCATGTCAGAAAGAGCATTACTATGAAGTATGTCTGATTGCATACAATTATGGGGAAAATAACTTTAGCTAATGGTGATATTTTTCTTCTATCTGGAAATGTAGTTATAGGAAGACAGAAAAACGAGTAGACAAACTGATGAAGTTGAAAATGTTTTGATCTTTGTCATGGTCAGAGTTACCTTCTCTCCCCTTGCCTCATTTCTGGAGTAGGAAATGAAAAGAACAGCAGTATGTTTCTTGCAGCTTGTTTATTAAAAGAATAAGAAAACAAAACCCAAAGAGTTAAGGATTATTATTCCTCCAATTAAGTCCAATGAAATTGCTAGAATATATTTCATTATATATTTCCCAATTCAGTTACTGATGATTTATAGCTATTCGTTGTTACATCATTCTCCTTTCTTTCTCAAGTACTTGGCTCATAGGCTGTTGCTGCCCTTATAATTCTGGTTCTAATGACTATATCAATGTTCCATCAAACATACTAGCCTTTCTAAGAAGTGTGCCATTAGAAATTACTCTTCTCCTTTGTCTGATAATAGACCAGGAACTCTCTACTGTTTAGATCCCAACTGCCTAGGATCTGGGCTGTCAATTTCTTTTGGCTGCATCTGATTAAGAAAAATCCTTCCTCCTCCAAGAAATCTACTTCCTATTCTTTAGGGCTCTGAAGTATTCCCATTCTTTCACACCATATAACTACCTCTAATTCCTTTTCTGATCCTGTCTGTTAGCTAATCTTTTCCCTGGACCTTTCCACAGAGGAGGCATCTATTTCCTGTAGAAAGGAAAACTTGTAACTTCTCTTCAGTGACAGGCCTCAGGAGAGAAAGCACCCTCAAATTTGTACCCCAAAGAGATAATAAGGAAAAAGACTTGTACAAGAATATTCATAGCTGCACTCTTTGTGGTGGCAAAAAAATGGAAAATGAGGGGATGCCCTTCAGTTGGGGAATGGCTGAACAAATTGTGTTATATATTGGTGATGGAATACTATTGTGCTCTGTAAAATGGAGATTTGAACCCCAGTCTTCAATTCCTAGAAGTCCTTGGTACTTACCAGAATTCCCTATAATATCACCCTGAGTCCTTGCCTGAGTGTGAGAACACAATTTGTATTTAAACTGACTCTCTGCCTAATTGACCACTCTCTTGGCTTCCGCTTCTAGGCTCATGCGGCTCTCTACCAGGCAGGCAAGATATAGGTTGCATGTGCTTTTCTTATTTTGTATTTCTTTATTTCTTAATTCTAATAATCTTTAATAAGCCTCATAAAATAGAATATTCTTAGTAGAGAAACTAATTTTAACTGTTACAGTTTGGTGACCACAAAGGGATGTGACAAAATACCCTCAGTCTTCTTAACTTTCATAAATCTTTACTAACTTCAGCTTTTAATAGCTAGTGCCTAGATTTTTTTAAGACAAGTTCCTCCAAGAATTTTCAGAAAAGCCTCTTGATCTCTTGCAATCCGGGCCTGTTTGATTCAAATTGCTCCTGCTCTGGCTGCTGCTCCTTGTCTCTCTCTCACTCACCTGGTCCAGCTGATTCCTGACCCACCAGCACCTCTGGACTCTGACCCAGATGGCTCATCATCCCAGGCCCAGCCCCAGGACCCAGGCTGCTGATAGCAGAACCAATTTCTTCAGGATCCAAAACCAGCTTGTAAAAAATGGGGGTGATTCTACTTAGGCTATGATTACAGATGAGTATCCCAAACTTGGCTCCTTACCTGGCTCCTATAATCTAGTCGCTTTTCTGTCTTTCATAGTGTGGCAAACTTTCTTTAGTCCTGGCTACTGATTGGGTAAATGTTTACTTGCTTATATCATTTTAATTGGGCCCTGATTCAAGGACTTGTTATAGATAGTTATTTTCCTTTACTTAGAATTTTTACACATAAGACTTTGATAGTCTATATTTTTGTTCAGAAATTATCTTTTTTATTTGGATTTTTTTCTGATGTCTTTTTAATTTCTCCTGCCAATTGATTTATATACCTCATAACTCAGCCATGCATCCCTAAGTGATCCTGTGTTTTTCAATCACCCTCTTCAAGGGGGGAATGTAAAAATATTATTATTTTAAATTGCAAAGTTTAAAATCCTTTTGAGAAGAATTTTAGGATAAGAAACATGCTGCCTTTCCGAATCCAGACACTGAACTGTTTGGAGAAGACACCATGAAGATGCCTCAAGACCACAAGCTGCACAAGAAGATCAAGAATCAACTTTGGGTGTGGTTGATTGAACATTTATTTGTATCTATACTTTCATGCCAAAGGGGAGTGCCCCCTAACTGGCTTTTTGTCAATGCGTCCAGCAATTATTGGTTTTGTTCTTTTTCCCTCTTAATCTCAAATTATTGTAATCTTTAAATTGATTATGTTTTCATGATCCTTTTTGGTGAAACTTCCCAATAATGATCAAACAAGGGGGAATGTAAAATGGAGATTTTAACCTCAGACTTCAATTCCCAGAAGTCCTTGGTAGTTACCAGAATTCCCTATAATATCACCCTGAGTCCTCACCTGAGTGCGAGAACACAATTTGTATTTAAACTGACTCTCCACAAACTTGACCACTCTCTTGGCTTCTGCTGCTAGGCTCATGGGGCTCTCTACCAGGCAGGCATGATGTAGGTTGCTTTTCTTATTTTGTATTTCTTTATTTATTATTTCTAATAATCTTTAATAAACCTCATAAAATATAATACTTTTAGTAGAGAAACTAATTTTAACTGTTACAACTCAAAGGAATAATAAACTGGAGGAATTCCATCGGAACTGGAATGACCTCCAGGAATTGATGCAGAGTGAGAGGAGCATAAGCAGGAAAACATTGTACACAGAGACTGATACACTGTGGTACAATCGAATGTAATAGCCTTCTCCATTAGTGGCAATGTAGTGATTAGGGAAAAACAGAAGAAAAACAATTGCTTTAATACATGAGTTGAGGGGATATGGTTGGGGATGTAGATTCTAAATGAATATCCTAATTCAAACACCAACAACATGGAAATAGATTTTGATCAAGGACAAATGTAATACCCAGTGAAATTGTGTGTCAGTTACAGAAAGGGTAGGGGTAGGGGAGGGAGGGAAACAATATGATTCTTGTATCCAAGGAATAATGTTATAAATAGACTAAATAAATTAATTTAAATTTAAAAAGCACCCCCAAAACCTACCTGAGGTTTGGTATGACTACTCCGGCCACATATATAAAAAGTCCAAAATGTCTATATAATAGAAAAAGAAGGGGGGAAAGCATGTTATCCTCCCTCTGAGTTTTAATAAATCTTTCCTCTTCCAGTCATTTATGTGAAAGAACAAATTAGTTCACTGAAAAAATTTCAAATGGTCCCTGAAATATTTTGAGGGCACCTGATCCTGATGTAATTAATAAGTGCTCAGGTAATGTATATGATTATATACATGTGTGAACATTTAATACTTATTAGAGTTATATTTCTTTAGTATTTGTATGCATATAATTATTCATAGCAACTTCAATTTTTAGAACTTGCATAGTAATTATATACATATAAACATTTTCTTGTAAATATAATATATATATATATAAATATAAATACACATACAGGTAAGAGAGATCTCAGATGGCTTTCTTATCCTTATTTTTAAGAAAACTACATGCTGAATTTTTTGAGTGGGCAGTTAGAGGGTTATTAAAAAGGATATAAAGAGAAGTTTGAAAATAAAGTGAAATGTACAAAATAACTGTCAAAAAGAACCCCAGACAAGCAGAAAAATATTGATAGTAACAGGTTGAGTTTAGTGTACATAAGCTAAAAGTTAAGTTGTAAATAATAGAGAGCTAAAATTTCATTTACACTTTTTGTTCTACTGCCATATGAAATGATTTTTTGAGGTAATTATTAAATTAATGAAAAAATAGGTAAACATCTTTGTCTAAAAGTAGAATTAAGACTGAGGGAACTAACTAGCAAGAATAGTTTTGATTCTATTTTTCAAAAGTCTTACATTGTGGTGCAATAAGTCTCTTGGTAAGAAAATACTCAAAGCTTAGAGAAAGAGACATGCATGGGAGGAAAAACCATAGAAGGCCATTTTATGCTCTAATATGATGGAGTGCCATAACTTTTGCTTTTAAAAAAGACCTATAACCAGAAAGACCTCTGGATTTAAACTAATAGAGCAGGGGTAAATTTCATTGCTCCCAGTTAACAACTAGTTAAATACAGAAGCTGGGACGAAACAGAAGATCCATAATCTTGAGCCATGCACAAAAAAAAAAAAAGCATGAGAGTTATCAGAATCAACCAAAGAATGAGCACAGCCACACCTGGTAGTTATCAGTGTCTACTTAGAGATCAGCTAAGCAATTCCAAGCAACTGGTGAAACAAAGAGGAGTCTATACAATCATCTAAGACTACTTACCACAAGATGCTGGATCCAGCAAGAGGAGAAGAGTGACATCACTGAAAGAAACTTGGAGTTCTACAGAGTCAATCAGAGCTGTGAGTTGCCCTACTTTGTGTACCTAAATTACACTTGTTACCTCCACGTATGCCTCTTCACACACATTCCTTAGGAATGTTGAATCTTTCCACTCATGATATGTTTATTGGTAGATTCATATTCCCCTGATTTCCAGATGAAATGTTCAATTTATATTCATCATACTATTCAATTTCATTAAATGGCCTTGTTTTGAGTTAATACTGCCCTTTGGGGAACTAGTAAAGGTAAATATACTGGTCAAAATGATTTCAAGATAAAATTGTCAGTAAATCTTGAAAGAGTTTTGAAGTTGGCAGCATAATAAAATGGAAAGAACTTTGTCTCTGCAGTGAGAGGACATTGGTTTAAATCATCATTTGGAAAAACACTACTGGCCATGTGATGTAGGGCTTTTTACTTAACATCACTGGTACTTAGTTTCCTCATTAACCAAAAAAAAATAGTTGGACTAGTTGGTCTTTGAAATATCTTTTAAAGTAGTGATTTTTCATTCTAATTGTGGTTGGGGGCAGGTTTCTGGAAACTCAACTGCCTGTTTGATCGATATGTGACCACATTAATGTTCATAAAATCTATTATTTTTTAAACAATCCATATCAGACTGTAAAAACATCTCTCTCATGGGCTGGTTGTTTTTTGATTTGCTATTTCACAATTCAAAAATTTAAAAATAATTTCTTAGCCCCTTTAGGATTGAAATTGATTTCAGGATTAGTGAGTTGAATTGTGCTGTGTTTCCTGGAAAAAAAAAAACAATGAAATCAGATTTAAAATCCACATAGAGAAGGGCTTAGGGAAGTGATGTTGAAACTCTGTCATGGATGTCAAAGATGGTACCCAGAGCGCCCTCTCTGGGCACTCAACCACACTTCATTCCCATTCCCTACTCCCCAAATTTGTATCTATCTAGGCAGAGGGACTCTGGTAGAGTTTTTCCCTTTGCCCTCTCCACCATTCCTGATAACATGTTTTCACCCATGCCTCTGTCCTGTAGTCCACTGGGAGAGGTTTTTGCCTCCTCTGTGTGGAGCAAGTGGAGGCAGGACATACCCAGCATATACTGTTACAAGGGAATCACTTTAAAAGACTGATATATATTAATTTAAGGTCGCCAAGGAATCAGCTATGTAATTCCTAAATGAAAAACTCAAGTCAGCCGTCAGCCTTTTTTGGAGTTTAATTACAATAGGAGCAAGAAAGGAATTAGAGATATATATAGAGAGAGAAAGGGGAGAGAAGGGAATAGGGCTTAAATACCCCTTCTGTTTAGGCTGGGCCAAAAGGCCCAAGCCCTTAGATAGCTGGGGCAAAGAAAAGAGATCAGTCCCTTTCACTCACGTGTCCAAAATGGAGAAACAGTCTCAGAGGCCCCCACCTTCAGCTTCCTTCAGAGCAAGCTTCCTCAGAGCCCAGGAACCACACCGACCAAAAACTCAATCCCCTCTCTTGAGTCTCCAGACCCTCCTATCTTTAAGGACACCATCCAAGTTGCCTCCCCTCAGTCCTCACATCTACCAATCACTCTTCATCAATTTCCCTGTCAATGGAGGCTCTCGCTTAACCCAGGACCACCCAGAGGTTTCTGGCTTTTGCACATGTCTGTTGAAGGTCATATTTTCAAATGATTAAATCTATACTCCTTTGTTACAGCCCTTTCTAAATCCTGTTAACTTGAGTATGGTAGAGATTGGAATAATTAAATTTTGATCTAGGCTGCAGCCCTTACTCAATCCTATTAGGACTGAATAGGGTGGAGATTTATTCCAAGTATCTCCATTGTATCAATTCTAAAATCAATCAAGACTCAAAGAAATTCCTGTTCTATGCTTAAGCATAGGTCAAAGTCCTTTCCATTGTTCAGCAAAAGGTTTTCTGTCCTAAAGTAATCTTAAGAAGGGAAGAGAAGGAACCTCCCATGCCAATGGAGTTCCCATTCCAATAGACTATCAGTAAGAAATTTTCCAAGTATGAAATATCCCAATGGTGAAATTTCCAACATTTATAAGTCTAAGGAATTTTGAGGTTTACAATACTGAGGGGGAGGGGCATGGCATGTGGTCTGGGGGGTGGGGCATTGCACTCCATCTCTAAAAGGTTTGCCCTCACTGACTTAGGGGTACTTAATTAATAGTAACCTACCCAGTGTGGAAAGATATATTAGATAAAGTAATTTCAAAGTTCAAGTTGCATTAATAAGAAAAAACAGGAATTGACATAAATAATCTTTAAAGGATTAATCTGCTTATAGATAACAATGCTTTGACCATTACATAAACTTTTCATTGTCCTGATAGAAATTACATTTAAATTGTCAATATTCTTTTAAATATTCCTACCATAGTTCTTCTATAATTTCACAAATTGTAACCCTGTATGTTGGGAAATATACTTTTTCCTAGGCACATATTAAACTGATATTAAAAAAATATATTTGTTTAAACCTATACCTTCAGTATTGGTTCTAAGGTAGAAAACTGTGAAGGGCTAGGCAATGGGGATTAAGTGACTTCCCAGGGTCACTCAGCTAAGAAGGGTCTGAGGCAAGATTTGAACCTTGTACCTTCTATCTCTAGGCCTGGCTGTCAATCTACTAAGCCACCTAGCTGCCCCCTAAACTGACATTTAAAGATATCCCTGCCTTCATGGAGCTCCCAGAAATAAAAAAATACCTTTCCTTTTATATCTATTATTTGTAAAAGCATCATTTCAATTTATAAGATTTGGTCTTTTTAATTATTCTTTAATTTAAAATTTTTCTCATTCATCATATATACATATCCACTTATTAACAAAAAATGAAAATTCTAACTATACATTATCTGACATAGAGCCTGAATTCTTTATTTCAACTCCTCTCATTTTTTTATATAACTATGTTATCACCTACAAAGACCACTATTGCAGTCTCATACCATATCCTTCTTCTGCCACAGCAAAAAATGAGAGACTCAGTGTTTCAGATTTGTTTTTGGTTTTGACTCATCTCTATCTTCTTTTTCTTACATAATTCTGAAACTGATATTGGCTCCCTACTTTTTTGTAAAGTTAAGGTCCACACTCCAATATTGTTGTTGATTCTCATTGCACCCATCCTGCATGTTTTCAAGTGGTTTGCTACACACCTACTACTTTGGTCTTTTATGTATTGTTGCTGGCAATGGAATTCCTGAGTATTTTACACTCTAAATGCTGTGATGACTGACCATAGGCACAAAAATATCAGGGCAATGCTCTGAATTTACTTCCTTTTATTATTTGATTGGATTTTGGATCATAAAATATTCAACTACCTCAGCCCTGGTTTGGCTACATCTACTGGATATCTCTTGAGACTATTTGGCTATTTACATCCAGGCTGTCTTTCCTCTGTGAACTGCTCTTTCTGAGCACTGACCTGCCCTTGTCTCTGGCTATACCTTAATCAGGATTTCCTGCCCTTTGAACTGACTGACTGAATGCTTCATGTTGAGCAGCCTAGGGATTAGTCTCATTTTAATTTCCCTCTATGAGTTCATTTTTTGATCTAGCTGCTGGGGTTTGCTTCTGGTTAGAGCTTGTGCAAGATCATAGTGATCACTTTTGATAGATCTGTACTGTCTGGAAGAGCTCAGTACTATTCTTCATATGCTTTATCATTGTTCCTGGGGTTCCATGAGATTATTTGGGCTCCACTAAGTTCTCCAAAACCAGCATCTTAACAATAATCTACAACATCAATTTTGATAGCCCCAAATCACAATCTTAAGAGTTTATTCATGTAACTTGTGAGGTTACTTTAGGGAACAATTTTGTTTGGATGGAGTATGCTGTGCATTATAGAGGCAACTGGAATATAAAATAAGAGATGTGGGAAATGGGTCTCAATCTTCCACCTACTAGCTATAAAATTTGGAGTTATTTCATTCTCAACCTTGACTTCCTTCTAGTATAAGAGGGATACTTTTCATTATTGTATATTGTATAAATAATTTAATGCATATGAAAGTATTGTAGGTTGTAAAGTGCTATATAATCAGAAGGAATTTTATTTTCTTTAATTGTATTTTAAATGTCTACCCATTAAAGCAACTACAGCATTGTCTGTTGCTACGTTCAGAATGTTGTTCCTTAAAGTGTTTGAATGCCAAAGGCAATTGGAATTTCAGCACAGGCAAGAGGATCTTCATCTGAGTTCATATTTTAGAGGTCTTAGCACAGTTCCTGGCACATAATAGTAGTTCTATAAGTGTTTCTCCTCCACGTTCCCTTCTCATTTAATTGTATATGACAATACTTAGGTATTACTAGTTGCATAAGATCTTCATGACACTAAAGACCTCTTTGTTATCTTGGTGTCAAACTCTTTAGACAGAACCTCAAATACCATCTCTCCCCTCAGACTTTAAACTTCATTGGATTTTGGTCCTCATTCTTGAATGTGATCAAAAATTTCTATTATATTTTTGGCTACTCAATTCCATACCTATGTTTGTATGTATAAAGTGACTGCCTTATAATTCAAATATCATGCTTTTACATACCTCCAAATCAAAAATCTTATGTGCAGATTTTGTAAATCTCTGACCCAAATGGTGACAAATGATTCCTAGCCCATGACAGATTCAAGCCTAGAAATGAGATTAATTAGTATATTATGAAACTACCTTTATAGATGATAGTTTTCTGTTTACTAATATACAAAGAAAATAAACTAAAATATTCAGAATAATTAAGATAATTATTTCACTGTGCATTTTATTCCTGATTTTTTTTTTATTTTGTTAAAAAATCTGGACTAAAAGAATCCAGCCTTTAAGATAACTAACTATGTCATTATTTCAATTACTCACATTTTCACATTTTAAAAGTTACAGTTAGCACAATGGAATCTTCTAGACTTGAACTTGCTTTGTAAATAGGAAAACTTCTACTTCTAAATTTCATAAGAATAAACCATATTGAGATATATTGCTAACAGCATTATTTCAGATATCACCTGTACTCTCTCCCTGTAAATTATAATCAGGTTATGATTGTCTGGACCATTTATAATTACCCAGGAGATGTTCTAGACCTTAAAATAAAGCTATTATATTGATAATGATGACCTTCAATCAAAAGGAAAATGACCTGGTACCGGATAAGAAATAGAAGGGTAAATCAATTGAATAGACTAGGAGTAAATGACCTCAGCAATCTGGTGTTTCATAAACCCAAAGATCCCAGCTTTTGAAATAAGAAATCACTATTTGACAAAAATTGCTGGGAAAACTGAAAAACATTCTAGCAAAAATTAGGTTTAGATCAATATCTTGGACTACACCAAGATAAGGTAAAAATGTATAAGATTTAAACATAAAAAGTGATATTATAAGTAAATTAGGGGAATATAGAATAGTTTACCTGTCAAATATATGGAGAAGGGAAGGATTTAATACAAAACAAAGATAGAGAACATTATAATATATAAGATGAATAATTCTGATTATATTAAATGTAAAAGTTTTTGTACAAACAATACCAAGGAAACTAAGATTAGAAGGGAAGCAACAAACTGGGTAAAAATGTTTATAAGTTTCTCTGCTAAACATCTTATTTCTCAGATATATAAAGAATTAAGTCAAATGTACAAGAAATCAAGCCACTCCCCAATTGATAAATGGTCAGAGGATATGAATAGGCTGTTTTCAGATGAAGAAATCAAAACTGTCAATAACCATATGAGAAATTGTTCAAAATCCCTCTTGATTAGATAAATGCAAATTAAACAACTTTATGGTACCACCTTATACCTATCAGAATAGTCAATATGACAGTAAAGGAAAATATTAAATGTTGGAGGGGATATGGCAAAATTGGAACACTAATGCATTGCTGTTTGAGTTGTGAATTAATCCAACCATTCTTGAAGGCAATTAGGAATTATGTTCAAAGGACTTTAAAAGTATGTATACATTTTGATTCAGATATACCATTACTAGATCTGTATCCCAAAGAAATTTTTAAAAAATGAAAACAACTTGTTTGAACAAAAATATTTGTAGCTGTGTTTTTGCAGTAGCAAAAGATTGGAAACTTATGGGATGTCCCTCAGTTGAGGAAAGGCTGAACAAAATGTGGTATATGATGGTAATGGAATACTATTTTACTATACAGAATCATTAACAGGATGATTTCTCAAATAACTGGAAAAACCTAAATGAACTGATGCAGAATGAAATAAGCAGAACCAAGAGAACATACATTGTAAATGAAATGTTGTGGAACAATCAAATCTCATAGACTTTGCTACTAATAGCAATACAATGATCCAGGAAAATTTTGAGGGACTTATGAAACAGAATGCTATCTACCTCTAGGGAAAGAACTTTTGGGGTATAGATGCAAATGAAAACATTTGATTTATTACTTGTTTATTTGAATATATTATTTGGGTTTTGGTTTTGTAAGATTATTCTCTTACAAAAATGAATTATATAGAAATACATTTTGAGTGATAATACATGTATAACCCGTTGGAATTCCTTGTCAACTCTGGGAGGGGGGAGAGAAGAGGGAAGGAAGACAATATGAATTGTATGACTTTGGAAAACATGTGTATAAATTTGTTATTGGAATAAAATAAAAATAAAAGTTTTAAAAAGATAAAAGATGTAGAGTTCAGAAAAATGATATTTCTCTGGAGACTCTATATTATTTAATAATTATTTATTAAATAGCAAAACGTGGGCCAGAGGGAAGGAAGAGAGAAAGAAAGTATTTGTATTTTTGAAACACTCATAAAAGAAACTCTCTTTGTATTTTTTCTTTGATTTCGACCACTTAAAGGGGATGACCCACCAGCCGCAGTGTGCTGACCGGGTGTTTGTAGGGCAGGCAACGTTTGGGACACCTTTTCTGGTCCCCTCCCTTGATTAGGATGAGCAGTGCTGTCCTAGAGAGGGCTGCTCAGTCACCCAGGAGGCTGCCGAACGTCCCTGCTGCCCACAGGGCCGAGCGACCACTGGTCCATGGGCTGCCTACGTGCAGGATCGTGACTACAACTGCCAGTGGTCACCTCCACCTGTTGCATCGCCACTCCCCCATCGCCACAGGTCTTGAAGAAGGTGGATGGGGTTAGGATAGATGAGTGTGCACAAAGATACTTGTGCGTGAAAGAGATTTAAGTGGAAAAGCCGATGCACAGAGACAGTCCCACTCTCTCAGCGTTGGAAGCCTGGGTCCACTGGCACGATAGAGAGAATATACCAAGACCTGAGAGAAGAACAGCTCTAATCAGTAAAGAACTGGCGTGATATAAGATTGACATCGCAGCCTTAAGCGAAACACGCTTACCAGAAGAGGGATCACTCAGCGAACCCACCACTGGATACACCTTCTTCTGGAAAGGTAGAACCACAAATGAAGACAGAATTCACGGTGTTGGCCTGGCCATCAAGACCAGTTTGCTCAAACAGCTGCCAGACTTGCCTGTGGGCATCAGCGAGAGGCTCATGAAGATCCATTTGCCTCTCAGCAAAGACCGGTATGCCACAATCATCAGCGCATATGCACCTACACTGACCAGCACAGAGGAGACCATCAAGCAGTTCTACTCTGACCTGAGTGCCGTCCTGCACTCAGTGCCCAAAAATGACAAGCTGATACTACTGGGAGACTTCAACGCCCGCATTGGCCAGAACCATGAAAGATGGAAAGGAGTGCTCGGCAAACACGGCGTGGGCAAAATGAACAACAACGGCCTACTGCTACTCAGCAAATGCTCAGAACTCACCATCATGAACACTATATTCAGAATGGAGAACAAATATAAAACAACGTGAATGCACCCAAGATCAAAACAGTGGCATCTCATTGACTACATCATTGTACGCCGGCGAGACATCCAGGATGTAAAGATCACCAGAGCCATGAGAGGAGCTGAATGCTGGACAGACCACCGACTGGTTAGAGCGACTCTTCAAATGCGCATTGTGCCCCAGACAGTTCGCGCATTTTACAACGTGAGTCGTCTTAGAGATCCATCTTATTTGCAAACATTCCAGTCCTGCCTGGACAACAAGCTGTCTGCTAAGGGACCACTCACTGGAAGTTCAACCGAGAAATGGAACCAGTTCATAGATGCAGTGAAGGAAACATCAAAGGCAGTCCTAGTCCCAAAACAACTTAAGTACCAGGACTGGTTAGACAAGAACAACACTGCTATTAAAGACCTACTGAGCAAGAAGAACAAAGTCTTTATGGAGTGGCAAAATAACCTAAACTCTGCTCCTAAAAAGGACAGATTCAAGTCTCTCCAAGCCACGGCCAGCATAAGATCAGGAAGTTGCAAGACCGATGGTGGGAAAAAAAGGCAGAAGAAATCCAGAGGTTTGCTGATATGAAAAACTACAAACAATTTTTCAATGCCCTCAAGACTGTCTATGGACCATCAAAACCCACCACCACTCCCTTGCTATCCTCTGATGGTGACACTCTCATAAAAGATAAAAAAGGCATCAGCAATAGGTGGAAAGGACACTTCAGTCAGCTTCTCAACTGACCCTCTTCAGTCGACCAAAGCGCCCTTGACCAGATCCCCCAAAACCACTCCATTGAACAACTTGATGTCCTTCCTTCAATAGAGGAAGTCCAAAAAGCCATTAAACAAATGAGTGCAGGCAAGTCACCCGGTAAAGACGGGATCCCAACCGAGGTGTACAAGGCCTTAAATGGAAAGGAGCTCCAGGCATTCCACATAGTGCTGACCAGCATATGGGAAGAGGAAGACATGCCCCCAGAACTCAGAGATGCCTCCATCATAGCCCTATACAAGAACAAAGGCACACGAGCAGCCTGTGACAACTACAGAGGCATCTCACTACTCTCCACTGCTGGAAAGATCCTTGCCCGTGTTATACTCAACAGACTCCTATCATCTGTTTCAGAGCAGAACCTGCCTGAATCACAATGTGGCTTCCGACCAGATCTCAGCACCATCGACATGGTCTTCACGGTGAGGCAAATGCAGGAAAAATGTCTTGAGGAAAACCTGAGTCTCTACATTGTCTTCATAGACCTGACAAAGACGTTCGACACAGTGAACAGGGATGCATTGTGGGTGATCCTCCGCAAGCTTGGTTGCCCAGCAAAATTTGTCAAACTGATCCAGCTCTTTCATGTTGACATTACAGGGGAAGTCCTATCTGGTGGAGAGACTTCCAATCGCTTCAACATCTCCAATGGCGTGAAAAAAGGCTGTGTCCTCGCTCCAGTACTATTCAACCTATTTTTCACCCAAGTATTACGACATGCTGTGATGGATCTAGACCTGGGCGTCTACATCAAATACTGACTGGATGGCTCACTATTTGACCTTCGCCGCCTGACTGCAAAAACAAAGGCAACAGAGAGACTCATTCTGGAAGCTTTTTTTGCAGATGACTGTGCTCTCATGGCCCACCAAGAAAATCATCTCCTAACCATTGTGGACAGGTTCTCTACCGCAACAAAACTGTTTGGCCTGATCATTAGCCTCAGCAAAACAGAGGTGCTGTTCCAACCTGCACCAGGGAGGCCAAGTAACCAGCCGTGCATTACAATCGATGGCACACAGCTTTCTAACATCAACACTTTCAAGTACCTGGGCAGCACCATCACCAACGACGGGTCCCTAGACCATGAGATTAATGCCAGGATCCAAAAGGCCAGCCAGGCACTCGGGAGGCTGCACTCCAAAGTCCTCCAACACAGAGGTGTAAGCACTGTGACGAAGCTCAAAGTGTATAACGCAGTGGTCCTCAGCTCGCTCCTGTAAGGTTGTGAAACATGGACACTGTACCAGAAGCACATGAAACAGCTGGAGCAATTCCACCAACTCTCTCTCTGGTCAATCACGAGGATCCGATGGCAGGAACGAATCACCAACCAGGAAGTCCTCGACAGAGCCAACTCCACCAGTATTGAAGTCATGGTCCTCAAAACCCAGCTACGATGGTCTGGACACGTCATCCGCATGGACCCACAGCGAATATCAAGACAGGTATTCTACGGTGAACTGTCAGCTGGACTCAAGAAACAAGGACGACCAAAGAAAAGATTCAAGGATCAGCTAAAGTCAAACTTGAAGTGGGCTGGCATTATACCAAAGCAACTAGAACTCACTGCCTCTGACAGAAGCAGCTGGCGAACCCACATTAACCATGCCGCCATCACCTTTGAAGATGAGCGACGTCGACGTCTTGCCGCTGCAGGTGAACTCCGACCCCAGGCCACAACCGCACTCCCCATAACAACTGGCGTCCCATGCCCCATGTGCCACAAACTGTGCACCTCAGCCTTTGGACTCCAAAGCCACATGAGGGTACACCGTAGATGAAACTGCACAAAGACAACAGTCATTCTCGATCACCGAGAGACTACTATATACTTTTATCTAGATGTTTGCTACATGTATGAATAGAGATGATAGATCTCTATATATGTACATATATATTTATATACATGTGTATATATGCAAACATTTCTTTCTGCCAATTAGATTGAGGAATAAATATTTCCTTCACTTTGATATAATGTGTCATTAACTTAGTTGCTGAGGGAAGATTTAGATGGAAAAAATATTTGGAACAAAACAGCTTCATTTTTGTTTCTTCTGGAAACTTTATTTTTGTTATCTATTTATTAACAAAAGCAGATGTAACTACAATTTAAAAAAATTACAGGAGTCAGAGAATCATAATATACCCATCTCTGCACTATGATAGGCTAACCTTTGAACTAGATAAGAGAATTTTTTTTAATAGCAGGGGTGACTGAAATTGATGGTGGGAGGAGTTGGATTCAACTTAACTGTAAAATTTCATAATCACATACTCTTCATGTACTTAGGAAGGTTAGACTTGTGGACTTAACTAAAATTAGAGTCCAGTAATTGAGAGACTTAAATGGAAAATAAAATATTTAAATCCCTCCATGGTGCACTGAAGTGGAAATCCACTTCAGAAACTGAAATCAGATAACCAGCAGGAAACATCAAATGTTTCTGATTTATTGAAATCTACAGGGGGCAAAGCTTCAAGGAGACAAACTGCAGCTTTGCTAACAGGGCTCCTGGGTGTAGTAGCAAATACGTTTGAAATATTTACTTTCATAAAATTTGAGAATGGAAAAATTTACTTTGTTTGCAGCAAGCTTTTTCCTCCTCCCCTACAATTACCTAAGAATGTCTCCAAAGAGGAAAGAAGATGGATTTTCCTCCTGGACTGTGGTACAGAGTGAAATGTGATTGAATCATAAAAGAGGGATATTCAAGAAAAATACTGGAAAATGCAAAAGATCAAGGAACAGCTAGAAATAAATAACAATCAAGCATACAATGGCATGAAGTATGTATATGTACAATTATATTTATGTGTGTCCATTTACATAGGTGGATATATATATATGTATATATATACATATCCATACATATCCATATACATTCTAGGCAATTCATTTAACCACTCTCTATTTCAGTTTCCTCATCTGTAAAATGGGGACAATAATCACATATTCCAAGGTTCTTAGAAGTAAGGATCAAATTAGATATTTGTGAAGCACTTTGCAAGCCAGTATTATGTATCATTATCACTAATATAATATTATATATATATATATATATATATATATTTTTTTTCACCCATATGTTAGGTAAACTAAAAAAAAAAACTATTTCTTTATCTTTTGAAATGGAAATTAGTCAAAGAAAACAAAGATAGGAAAAATAAAAATCTTATAAAGAATCCTAATGGACTCTGTAACAAATACAGTTTTTTTTTATAATCAAATTTAAATATCCTTTTCAATGATACTTTGAAAAAACATTAACTTAATACATGAAAGAAATATTCACAAAACTGCCCTTTGTTAATGAAACCTCAGCACTAAACATTCTCTAACATCCACCCCCCACCATGTTTCATGACTTGCTAGTGGAAACTATCATATATCATTCCAGATTGATGAACCCTCTGGTGACAAACCCATAAAATCATATAATTAAAAATAATGATGATATTAATGATGATTATAATCACCTACCACTTATATAGCACAGGTCTTCAAAGTGCTTTAAAATATTTAATTTGATCTTTCTTCCTAAGACTCTTAGATTGTGTGATTATCATCACCATTTGAAAGAGAAGGAAACTGAGATAGACAGAAATTAAGTGACTTGCCTAAGATCAAAAAGCTAGGAAACAGCAGACGTCACACTTGAAATCAAGTTTTTTTTTGTTTTTTTTTTCTGATTCAAGTCTCGTAATCTATATTCTCTGTCATCTACTTTTTAGGATCCAATTTGAAGAATCTCATGAAATACTGGCAGCATAGTAAGGCATAAGAACATATAATTTTGTGGGTGAAAAGAGGATAACATATTCAAAATTAAAATGTATTTATTTACAAGTTGATATCATATATTTATAATCGTTTTATGCCCTTTAGTTATCAGTGATTCAAAAAAAATCTCACGTTAACCTCCATATTTCATAAAATATATTTTCCATTGCATTCAAAGAAAATCAAAATGATATTGCAAGTTATGTCTTTTGATTTATGTATAAATTGGATTTAAGTGAGGAACAGGTGCACAAAATCATTTGCCTTACTCTGTCTTACAGAGTCATTGAATTCCAGTGGCAAGACAAAAGTCAAGACTCTTGTTGATGGCTCAGGATGTAGTGGTTGAACTTGATTTCTTCAATGTATAACCAGTTTCTAAGAGCATCAGTGTCAGTGTCCATCACCTTCATGGTTATGCTATATTTAAAATTCTTTGGAGATTATATTATTTTATAATTATTTATTAAATAGCAAAACGTGGGCCAGAAGGAAGGAAGAGAGAATGCATGAGCTTTGTTCCTGACCACCTCCTTCACAAGGAGGCTGAGCCACCTCAAAGCCAGATATCTCTGGCTCAGGGGGGGAAAAAAAGACCAGCTTCTTGTCCTCTCCATTAAGTTATGCTCTCCATGATGTCCCTTTCCTGAGCTTCTTTGATTGAAAGACTAAAACTTTAATCTGTACACGAGGTGGATCTTCAGGATACCAGGAGTACCTATTGAAGTTCAATAGGTTAATAAAATAAACACATAAAATATATAAATAAATAAAATAAAAATAACACATATGCACTTTTGCTCATAGTATAATGGCTAGTTGACTGACTTTATTAGCTAAGAGAATCCTTGTTTATAGATGAATCATGATGAATGGTATCATGGCTGCCCATCCTTAATAAGGACAAAAGATCTAGAGAAAAGAAGGGAGAACTCCACTGAAGGCCTCAGCCATGGTGAAAAAGCTAGTTTAAAACTTCATTCTACTGGCAAACTTTTTTAACTTTAAAAGCAAAAAGTTGTTTTGGGGACATGTTTTCATCTGCCCCTCCAACTGGGAGAAGTCTTCATCTCCCTGGGGTAGATACTTTGATTATGCAATGGGTTTGAAGCCTGCTGACTGCACTCACCCTCATTTAGCCTGCCAAATGATATGTAGCCACTGTGAAATCTACAGCTTCTTAGAGACACAAGGAAAAGCTGGGTGGCAGGAGACACCAAAAGGAGGAAAGCATCCCTCAAAAGGGCACGGCAAGTCCTCACACAGCCAATAGTAATAGAGTTGGGACTTGAATACAGGCTTTATTGGTTTCAAAATGAAGTCTGATTAGTATGGAATGTAATCTCTCAAATTATTTTATTTTTATATTTGCCAATATTTGTCCTTTTTCATAGTAGAAAAATTTTTGGAAATATATGAGATTAGAATCTAGAGCATTAGAATCTCAGCATAAAGTTTGACATCAATTGAGAGCTTTTATATATAGTGAGATATTCCAACTAAAGCAGACCATTAAAATATATTGATATCCAATCAGAAAAATAAACAAAAACTCTTTTGCTATCTACTTAATCAATTATTTTACCTAACAACTGGAAAATGACTGCTAAATGATTATTAATTTGATACTGCATAATGTTTCAGTCAAATTTCATTTTAAAGGAAAACATTCAAGATAAAAGAGACAAACAAAAGTATAAATTATTTTAAAATGCCTTTTTAATTATATTTTGCTTCTTTCTTATTTTTTTTTCAAAAGCACATTCATTTTTCCAGTGAAACACTAAGAAGAATATCCTATTGGCAGAGGAAAAGACTATAACACCTTACAAATATAATATAGAGTGATATTAAAGGTATTCTAAATCAAATTAATTTTTATTTTAATATTTAAGTGGTAAGTTTTTCCTTTACATAAAATTTATTTCCAAATATACATCTCTTCTCAAACATGTGAGTTTTCCCTTAAAATGAAAATGATTAAAATCCAAACACACCACTTTATAAATATATTAGCCATGTCTTATAGAATATGTATCATTCTATTCCTAAAGTCCTTTAATTAAATGAGGGAATAATTTTGTTTTTTTTCCAATAACATCTGTGAGGCCAAGTTGGTCATTATAATTGTCCTGCACTTGATTATATTTCTTTCCATTGTCATAGTCATTCTTTGCTCTAACTAGGTGCTCAGTCAATTCATGTAAATTTTCCTATGTTTCTATAAATTCTTATTATATTTCCTTTCTTTTAGAATAATAATATCCCATTACTTCCTTATATCACAATTTGTTTAGCCATTCACCAATATACCAGATTTTTTGGTACAATAAAACCCACTACTATTACTATATTTGTCATCTCTATGCTTTTTTTATTGTCAGTTTTTGATTTTCTTATGGGATATTACCCGGCACATTAAACTTTCACTTTGCAGATGAGTGATGTAAAAACCAAATATTATAGTAGGAATGGCCATCAATCAAATTAGTAAATATTTGAAATAGGTTTTGAACCCCAACCTTCTCTTTACAGATCCATTCTTCTTTCCACTGTCTAAAATTATATTATTTTCCAAGAACCTATAGTTCCTTTTATATTATAGTCTATATGATATAAACTAATTATGCCAAAAGAGAATTCCATTCTTGGAAATAATAGTCAGAGGTAGAGGTTTATGCTGTATCATCAGAATCAACACTTTTGCTTTTTCTAATTTCTTCCAGTTTCTCCATGTTGACTCATAGTTATAGAATGTAATGAAAGTAACATTATTTTAGAAATAGTTAAAGGTTTAATTTTTGATATTGCAATTATGATATCATCCAACTAATGTTTAAAATATTTTTAATTTTACTATTTGATTTTAGAAAAATTGAAGTGTTTTTAATGCATTTACCATTTAAAAAAACAAGTTTTTTTTAATACTTTGACTCCAATTGTGCCTTATTCAATCAATTCAATAATATCCTATATATTAAGTTATAATCTAGAAAGGAGACGATTATATATTTGTGTTATTTCTAAATAATGTTTAGAAATGTTTAGGAAAAAAAAAACTTGTTTTTACTCTTCCCCTTAGATTTAAACATCCTTGACATTTGAGAAAGTTTTTTTTTTCCTTTTTTAATGTTCTTTAAGCAATGCCTTGCCAGACTCAGACTTTAATAAGATCTATATCCAGTCAACAAATGGTCAAAGGATATGAACAAGCAATTCTCAGTTTAAGAAATTAAAACTATCTAGAGTCTGTAAAAATGAAAAATAAATACTGAGAAGCAATTATTTTATCTAAACTGACATTTATTATAGAAAGTTTTAAATTACAAGAAGTCAGAGTCCAGACCCATCCCAGTTTGGCCAAAGACCGAGAGGTCATGTATCAACTGGTAGATATAGATATAGATATAGATATAGATATAGATATAGATATAGATATAGATATAGATATAGATAGGGTAAAGTCACACAGATATTCATTTAGAAAGGGGAGTTGTCTTCAGAAAATTTCTTCTCAGAAGGGGTGCCCAGAGAAGGTTTCTTTATATAAGAAGGTATATTCTGTGAGTTAATTATCTATTACATATATTGCAAAAGATAAGGTAATTCTTGTTGCTTAAAAGTCAACTTAGATATCATAATGTCTGGACACATTCCGCAAAGCTGGGTGAATGTACACAGCAACCCTTGGTGTGATATCTAACCAAGGCACTTTAGAGGATTTCCTTTGTTATTTTACTCACAACATGATTATTGATTACTGATTCTCATTCACAATAATCCAATAAATTAATAATTGGTACTATTCCTTATAATTTATCAGTAAAATACTTATTATCTGATAGGATTGCAAGCAGAAAATATGCAGTTATACTAAGACATTAAATAATTAATATAAACTGAGGTTGCCTTAGATTATCTTTTATAAGTCAAATAAAATATGCTCCAAATCATTATTAATTCAAAAAATCCAAATTGGAACAGCTCTGAGATATTACCTCATACCCATCAGACTGGCTAACATTACAAAAAATGAAAATGAGAAATATTAGAGGGAGTGTGAAAAGATTGGGGCACTAATACACTGCTGGTAGAGTTGGGAACGGATACAACCATTCTGGAGAGCAATCTAGAATCATGCCCAGAAGGCTAGAAAACTGCATACTCTCTGACCCAGCAATACCTCTATTAAATCTGTATCTTAAAGATATTAAAATAGGGGAGGAAAGACCTATTTGCACAAAAGTAACTATAGCAGCTCTTTTTGTAGTGGAAAAGAACTGGAAACTTAAGGGATGTCCTTTGATTTGGGAATGACTGAACATATTGTGGTACATGCTTGAAATGGATTACTATTGTGCCATATGGAATGACAAGCAAGATGATCTCACACACACACACACACACACACACACACACACACAAACTGCAAAAACTTATATGAACTGATGAAAACTGAAGTGAACAGAACAAGACCATTGCACACAATAACAAAAATAATGTGTGATGATTGTGTGTAAATGAAAACTATTATTAAAAAGTCAAGGAACCAGGACAACTCTAAGAGACTTATGACACAAGAAGTTTATCTACCACCAGGAAAGGAACAGACAGGATGTCAGAATACAAATTAAAACTTATCATTGCTTATTTTATTTTCTCCATTAAGTTTTCTCTAGTGAAAGCAATGTGTCTCTGCTTTAACAGTATGATGAACATGGAAATATGTATTATATGATAAAATATACTGTGGAGGAGAGAGAGATTGGAGGAATAGAGAGAATATAGATTGCAAAAAATCAGAAAATGAATATTAAACAATTATATTGACATGTAATTTGGAAAAAAATATCATAATAAAAAAATCTGTAAAAAATTGAATTATAAGTTCTATCAGAGCTCTTCGGTTGATGTCACCATGAAGATGAATAACAAAGAAACTCTTGAAAATGTGATAGTATTACTGGAAGATGTCATATTTTTGAAAGAGAAATATTTTAAAGTATAAAACCATTAAAAGGAGCAACAACAGCAACAGCATATTTTATGGAAGCTCTTATTTTCAATAGTATTAGAGTACCATTTTTACAACTAGGATAACATGGGGAAAATATGTTTTAGGGAATATATTTGAAGAGAAATACTAGAAGTAGTAATCAATAGAATCTTATCTCTCACCTTGGCCCATATATGCATTTACTTTAGTTGTTCCTTTTATAACTCCCATTCTCAATTAATGCCTTCAAATCTCCCATCCTATGCCAATTTCATAAACAAATATATGCATATACATTTTACATATGTGCTGTGTATTATTTCTCCTAACTGATCACATCCCAACTATGACTCAGGAGATAATTTCTAGCATGTCTTTGGGAGACCTAGAGGTCATAGAACTTCAGGGCATAGAAGAGCTACAAGTGACCTTAGAGATCTTTATTTCCACCATCCTCATGTTATAGTGGAAAAAAATAAGGTCTATGAGTTTACATAACTTACTCAGATTCCCACAGGTATATTTGATTAGACATATTTCATACTGTCTCCAGATCCAGCATTTTATTGCCTATAATATTTTGCCTCAAAATGTCTTTTGTTCATAATTTCTGTTCATTAAAGGCTAAGGAACATAGCAGGGTTCATAGAATATACAGAATAAAATAACCCAAAAATTGTTTCATAAGAACACACATGTAAATCAAAACTATGTCAATGAGTTGTTTATAGGTAGTATAAAGTAGGCAGGACACTCAACTTGGGGTGAAATGATTAGTTGATTTGTTCCTCAGATATATATTACACAGTCTTGGATAAGCCATATAGCATCACTGGTTTTCAATGTCCTCATCTATAAAATGAATGGGTTGGATACATTCCTATTTAAATTTCTATGAATTCTAAATTTCTAGTTATGTTATGTGTGATTCTCTTAATGCAGCACTTTGAACTATTTTGGATAGTGCTGTCTCAAAAGGAAAGAGTTTTTAAAGGATTGTCTATATCATACTATCAGAGAAAACTGGCCACAAGTGACATCAGAAGCCACTGCTATTTATTACTTACCTTATGGAAGATGTCTTCAACAATGTTTCCAATAAGAGGTCATGCATTCTTTGCTGGATGACTTAAAATAATGAGAAACACAACACTCTAAATAGCTAACTATTCCAACATTGAAGGAAAATATTTTCTTGCTATTAAAAAATGTCAACATCAAAGTAAGCTATTTTTCTCTGTTCTACACATTGTATGGAATCTGATGATCTCATTTTATTTCCTAATCATATATGTTTAAGGTAAAACATAGTAGGAACTGGTTATGTGATTTCATCAACATTAGGAATTAACAAGTAAATAAATTTGCTCTACCAAAACAGACCAATTAATTGTCTGTTCAACTGATAGACCCAGAGAGCATCCTGTAGTACAGAAGAAAAACCACTTACCCATGGTCACACAGCCATTATGCACTGATCATAGAATCACAAATTGGGCGTTGAAAAAAACAATAAAATTCTTCAAGTTCAATGGCCTCTTTGTACATAAGGAAACAAAAGTCCAGAGAGATTATAAGACCTGACAGGCGTAACATAGCTAAGGAGAATATGAGCCAAAAGGAGAGCCCAGATTTTCCTGAATATAATTTCATCTGGTACTGGACACTGTCTCTCTAGCATGGTTTTCTCTGAATTAAGCATTCAGGATGATATAATCTTACTGAGCTTTTTTGTTGTAAGTTAATTCGTATTCTTTCATTCTAGCCCTTTCCATTACTGTTTAATGTCATGAAATAATTAGATGATGCTATATTGGTGATTTTTATTTTGCTGTTGCATTGAGGTTTATAACTGTGACAAACCATTTCAGAATTACAAAATGCATGAAGTAAGGTTTTTAAATAAATTATGACTTAGTCTATTAAAAAATGTATATGTGTGTTTGATGGTGCATGTTCGAGATCTTCAACATTTATAAAGACAGGGAGCCACATACTTGTGTTTAGAAAACTCCAAATGTAACCTTTAAATCTGCTGAGAGTGGATGCTACAACCATAAATATATTGGTATGTTTTTCAAAAGTATAATCTACTTTCCTAAAACTTCTTGTCACAAACAAGTTTGATCTCAGACAATTATACAACTGAAAATGTTCTTCCTAAAGAATTGGAAGTTTCTTCATGCAGAGCATTCTAATAATCAGAATTATAAATCACAGAAGTATAATCCTGCTTTCTGACAGTTCAACTCTACTTCACAATAGATCCTTTAATTCGAGATAATGAGATTGACTGTACACTGCATGCCTTTTATGAAAACACACTTGTGGCCACTTCTTTCTTTGACATTTAGCTATGATAATTAGCTACCTAAACAGCCACCTAAATGAATTTCACTGCATGGAAGATTGCTTTACCTGGGCTTAGAAAAATACATGTTCCAAATGTGCCAATTTACCAGTGAATTTTTAATAATCAATTCTCCTTTAGGATCCATTCCTTTCCTTTGGAAGGAAAACTGATAAGAAACTAAATAAAATTAGAATGCATTACAGCATACCTGGCAAATATTATTATAGAGCAAAAAGTTAATATTTAATGAAAAAATCAAGCTTTTATCTATTGCCAATTTAAATCTTTCATTTATATAGAAATATAAAAGAATGCATTTTATGATGGCTGATGAATTTAAGGGTTATCCAATTCAGCATAAAAATAAGCACTGTCTGATATGGTAGGAGTCAGAATGAAATCAATATGTTCTAAAGAGAAGTATTTTGGAAGTCTGAAAGAAATGTCTGTTCTTCTTTTATTCATCCCCTTTAAGCCTGATTTTCCTTGTAGTTTTTGATTATAGAGTAACAACAAATTGATTCACTAAGAAGAGATACTTAAGTATTTTCTTGGCCTATTGAAAAAGGAATTGTTACCTTAAGCAAGAGATTGTTGATGAGTAGAGGGCCGGAGAGAAATAAAATGTGAACAATTTAAATTTCCTGGGCAAGCATTGCTTTTTGATAGGATAATAATTTTGACAATTTTCATATAACATCTTACTTCCATATATCAGCATGATGCAGAGGTGACCTTCAATTCTAGAAGGCTATGCTATGTTCCTAAGTTAAGTAAGTCCAGTCCAAAGTGTGCAAAACTGCAAATTATATTTCTATCATCTAAGTACAAGAATTAAACATTTTGGATGGTTTAATTTTTAGAGTTCTAGTCTTCATTTGATTATTTTGTTTATAGAAAGACACATGCTGATATTTGTAGATGGGCCATCCACATTGATAAAACATAGAACACTGATCTATTGAAATATAAACTCATTGATGTGTTAAATATTTTTTAAAATGTCATCCTTAAAGTAAATTAATAGAGAAAGGATGAAGGCTAATATTGTAATTTCAATAGAAATTGTAGCATTCCAAGCATATTCACATCTAAGAAATATAAATAATGTATGGTTATTGGGTCTTCAGACACAAGGTTTGAACTCTGATACTTGTGGATGGACTCTTGATCTAGCCATGCTGCCTTTGATCAAGGCAAACTCATTAACATTTGGTGCGGAGTCAAATTCCTTTGTAAAAGCATGGGTTGAAGTCAACATGCCCAAAAAGTATCATCATTACCATTCTGTCCAATCTGAATTATCTATGTTTTGTTATGTATTGTAAACCTCAAATTTCTTTAGACTTATAAATGTTGGAAATTTCACCATTGGGATATTTCATACTTGGAAAATTTCTTACTGATAGTCTATTGGAATGGGAACTCCATTGGCATGGGAGGTTCCTTCTCTTCCCTTCTTAAGATTACTTTAGGACAGAAACCCTTTGCTGAACAATGGAAAGGACTTTGACCTATGCTTAAGCATAGAACAGGAATTTCTTTGAGTCTTGATTGATTTTAGAATTGATACAATGGAGATACTCCACCCTATTCAGTCCTAATAGGATTGAGTAAGGGCTGCAGCCTAGATCAAAATTTAATTATTCCAATCTCTACCATACTCAAGTTAACAGGATTTAGAAAGGGCTGTAGCAAAGGAGTAAAGATTTAATCATTTGAGAAATATGACCTTCAACAGACATGTGCAAAAGCCAGAAACCTCTGGGCGGTCCTGGGTTAAGCGAGAGCCTCCATTGACAGGGAAATTGATGAAGAGTGATTGGTAGATGTGAGAGACTGGAGGGGGTTGAGGAGTTTTGGTCGGTGTGGTTGCTGGGCTCTGAGAAGGCTTGCTCTGAAGGAAGCTGAAGGTGGGGGCCTCTGAGACTGTTTCTCCATTTTGGACACGTGAGTAATAGGGACTGATCTCCTTTCTTTGCCCCAGCTATCTAAGGGCTTGGGCCTTTTGGCCCAGCCTAAACAGAAGGGGTATTTAAGCCCTATTCCCTTCTCTCCCTTTTTCTCTCTCTCTATCTCTAATTCCTTTCTTACTCCTATTGTAATTAAACTCCAAAAAAGGCTGACGGCTGACTTGAGTTTTTCATTTAGGAATTACATAGCTGATTCCTTGGCGACCTTAAATTAATATATATCAGTCTTTTAAAGTGATTCTCTGTTTACAGTATTCGTTGAGTACCTCCCAAACCACACTGAAATAAATATGGAAGGCGGCCTGGTGATTTCTCCTCTTGGTCCTCTTTTCTCTCTTGGGCTTTGCATTCTCACTCTTGATACGCTTACCCTATTTTCTTTCATTTCCACGTGTTCCATTAGTTCTCATATTTTCCTACCAAGGAGAATATCATAAGGGATCATGCCTTCCCTATTCAGAAATACTGACTTGTCTGTGCCTCTCATTCTTCACTCATATCTCAGACTCCTTGCTCCTTCTCTAGTCCCAACCCACAAAGGAAAAATTTCTTTTTGTAGCCCCCACTGGACAGGAGGCTACAGAAATCAAATAATCATATGTATCAGAAGGATGATTTGCAACCAGGTCTTCCTCATTTTGAGGCCAACTTTTCTAGAAACTATGCCATGTTCCTTTTCATAAGCATAAAAAAGAAATCATATTGTGAGTTTATCATATATAAAGTAAATTATGTCCCCACAAAACAATTTAGAAAATTTATAATGTTCTATTTTATGCTTTTATTAAATTTGAGTTTAATTTTAAACTGGTATATTTGATTTGATTAATGACTTTTCTTTCTCCTTTTAACTACACATGGTATATTGTTTAGTTTTACTTTCTGTTCGAGATTGTCATATATAGAAACATACACATGCACCCACACACATATATATATATGTATGTATGTATTTGTGTATATAATTGTGAATGCTTATTTAGTCAGCAGGGTGGCATAGCAGATAGAATGCTGGACTTGTCAGGAAGTTCTGAGTTTAAATTTCATACATTTAAAATTTACGTGACTCCAAACAAGTCACTAATAACACTGTTTGCCTAACTTTCTCATTTGTAAAATGAGGATAATAATAATAATACCTATTATTTATACCGAATAGCAGGGTTATAGCAAGCATCAAATAAAATGTTGATTTTAAATGACAGCACAATTCTTGGCATATAGTAAGTACTATATAAATCTTAGTTATTACTATTGTTGTTGTTAATATATATGTGTATGTATTTGCAAGTATATGTTTATATGCATATATATGAGAGAGTCAGAAAGAATTAAAATGTTTGAAAGATTTCAGAACTTAATTTCTAAAAAAAGCCTCTTATTCACTACATTGAATTTTAAAAAATTAATTTTTTGAAATGTCCATCCAATTTAGTTTACAAAAATAATAGGTTATAAATGAAAGAATGTAATTGTAAATCAAGCAAAGACATTTATTTGAAGGACAGTTTTTAATAAATATATATATATATATATATATATATTGTTCTCTAACACAGAAAATACAACAATGGAACCAAAACAAAATCTATTCTTATATACTATATAAAAAACTATTGGGCCCTTGTATAAGCACTGAGAATATGGAAACCATTACTACAACAACATTGACAAGACTTGGATTGCAGTGAAATTACTTCTTTTATTCATTTTATTTACGAAAACATGCTGAGAGGATATTTAAAAACCCAAAACGTTTTAGAATCTGCCTTCTAATAGTCACAGGTGCATACTACTACTGAATCCTTTATTCTTTGCACATGAAGTATATATCTCAAAACCACTGTAAGGAGTTAAATGATAAGAGAAGTTACAGGAATCAGGAACTGAAAATAGAAACCACAATAGAGAGCCAAATACAAAATTGATATAGTTATTAATAGGCATGTGTAGTTGAAGTCCAAGAATGTTCAAAACGCTTGTTTGTATCTCGTATATGAAGTGTCATGTTTAAAGGTCTGTAGGTTTTTATTCCAATGTGAGTCGGAAAAACTTGAGCCAAATGATTTTGCTAAACATATAGCATTAGAAAATATTGGCCCACATCTGCCTCCTTTGAAATAAAGAATATTCCTGGAGAAAGGAAGAATCATCTTCAAAGAATGTAAGAATTGTAATGTACCTCGGAGACCAATCAGTCTATACCAGAGATTCTAAAACTTTTGATGCCATGCATTTCTTTGGAAATACAGTCAATATTTTGATATTCTTACCAGAATGATATTTGAAATAAATGAAGAAAATGGTTACTTTCAGAAAGATATTAGAGAAAATAAAGTTATTTTTCCATCCAGTTTAACAGACACTATAAAATCAATGATATCCTCAACTAAGAACTGTTGTTCTAACTCTCTTTACAAGAATACCTTCTAATTTATACCAAACAATTTTTTATCTTTTTTTAGATCTCCAGTATAGAGCAACTTCCTTTAGAAGGCCCTCTATTTCTCTTGTAACTAACTAATTTTTAGAATTATTATCTTATTTATTACTTTTCTTTCTTTTTTCTTTTCATCAAGCCTCAATTTATCTTATGGCAATATTTCATGCAAAGATATTCCTTCTTTTGCTTTCTTGGAACCAAATAGAAGTATAATTCCTCTTTATATGACAATTCGTCAAAATATTTTTTAAAATTAATTAAAAACCATCACTTTTCCCATAAATTTTAATTTTTCCCGCCATATGTTCTATCAACTAAGACATATGGACAAATTCATATCTGATAATCAATCTGATCATATCCTTCCAACTAAATAGTCATGGGAACTACACATGTTGTTATGAATAAAATTCTATGGAGACTATATCTTAATTTAAAATTTGATTACTTATTAAATAATAAAAAAGACCAGAGAAATAAAAATCTCCAGCCACATGTGGCTATCCATTCCCTTACCATCTTTTCCCAAAACTGGCTGTGCCAGACCTAAGCCAGACCTCTCACCAATTCAGTTCATGATTCCAAGTTAAGAGAGCTATTATGTACTCACTCTGACTCTTTGATTGGAGGACTCAGACCTCAATTTTAATAAGAGGCAAGTCTTTTGGACAACATTAGTCATCACCACATGATGTTGAGAATAGTCACACAGCACATATGCACTCTTTTCTACTTGGTTTTGCCTAGCTTATATAACTGTTTCACCAACAAAGAGGCTTGCTTAAAAATAATGAACTTGCCTCTACCCTGGATTAACAAGGAAGTGGGAGCACTCTTAGCTTCATTCTTAAGATCAATGTTTTTCCTTTATAATAAAGTTGTCTCTTGGGGTGGCAAAAAGGGTTTGGATTAATATTAATATTCCATAATATGATTTGATTTGTATATGGAACTTTCAGGTCAACATGATTTCTTTATGAAGGTCCATCAAGTTCTTTTTTCAAGGTTAGTTGTATTAGAATTTACTGAGAGTAGAAATGTATTCTCAAGAGTCACCTAGGCAATTTGCACTAGAAGTTTGACTTGAAACACAATTATCTTTCTTGAAAGCCAACACTTTATGAAATGTGCTTTGCTTCTTCTTCCTAAAGTACAGTACCAAGAACTAAACACTTCATTTAAGATATGATATAGGGCAGAGTTAAGATGGTGGCATACAGGCAGCAGAAATTCAGACCTGTGAAAACTTTTCCTAACTGATTACAAACTAAATGCCCCTAGGGGCCTGAAAATCATACCTAACAATAAGACAGAGCCAAGAACCCCTCCTGATGGACTCAACTTAAAGAGTTATGCCCCTAAAAGCCAGAATTTGAGAACACTCAGGTTTAAGGGGAGGAAAGAAAGAATGTCCGGGGACCACTTCCCCACCTAAAGATCTAAGCCTCCAGTGGCAGCTGGAACCTCTGGGCAGGCAAGGGTGCTGATCTGGAGGGAGTACCTTGCAGGCAAACCTGTGCCAGGCTCAGAGTGTTGAACATAGGAGCTATGAAAGCATTTAGAGTAGAAGCACAGAGTTCAGAGCAGGCAGCCTAGTTGCAGCAGCAGAGACACTTCATTTTGTACCCCCTTCCCAAGGTTTTGTCCTCAGAGCACATCCAGCTCAAACCAGGTGGACTTAATCCCATCAAAGCCTTCAGAGGGCAGGGAAACTCAAGCTCCAACACTCCATCCCTATAGACTGCCCTGAGAGATTTGCTGAAAAAGCTCTAAGGGTGAAGGCTGACAGCAAAGCCCAAAACTACCAAAAAAAAAATGAGAGGAGCAAAAACTCAGGCAACTACAGGTAATAAAGAAGGGGGAAATGAGAGTAAACAACAGAAAAAGGCAAAAGAAATTACAATCAACAGCTTCTATACAGGCAATGAACAAAGAGCAAATGCAAAAGAGAAGGATGAAGGAACACCAAGCAAAAACACAGAAACTCCAGCAAATTGGACAAAGGCTTTGGAAGAACTCAAAATACAATTCAAAACATAATTAAGAGATGTGGGTGACAAATAGGAAAAGAATTTTAAAAGCAAGATGTCATCTGGAAACAGAAAACAGTGTCTTGAAAGTCAAAATTAATCAGCTTGAAAAGGAGGCAAAGATGAAAAATGAGGCAAAAAAGATAAAAGATGAGGCAAAGAGGATGAAATATGAGGCAAAGAAAATGAAAGATGAACTCCAAAGAAAATCAGACCAGAAGGAGAAGGATGGCCAAAAAGGCAGGGAAGAAATCCACTCTTTAATATTCAGAATACAACAATTAAAAGCAAGTGACTTCCCAAGGTAGAAGGAAACTACAAAACAAAATCACAAGGATGAAAAAATTGAGTAAAATGTAAAGTACTTCATTCACAAAACAGAAGATTTAGAAAATTATTCCAGGAGAGACAACTTAAGAATCATTGTTCTACTGGAAGACCATGACAAAAGAAACAGCGTGGACATCATCCTACAGGAAATTTTCCAAGAAAACTGCCCCGATATTCAAGAACAAAGTGGAAAAGTAGAGATTGAAAGAATCCACAGATCACCTCCTGTACTTAATCCCCAACTGACAATACCCAGGAAAGTTATAGCCAAATTCAAGAACTAGCAGACCAAGGGAAAAATATTATAAGTTGCTAAGAAGTTATTCAGATACCATGGAACCACAGTGAGAATAACAGAGTACCTGACAGCATCTATACTGAAGGATCAAAAGGCATGTAATATTATATTCCAAAAAGCAAGTGAACTAGGTGTACAACCAAGAATCAATTACCCAGAAAAACTGAATATATTCTTATAGGGGAAAATATGGACATTTAAAAAATAGAAGAATTCCAAGAATTTGGAAAGTAAAGAAAAGAACTGAAGAGAAAATTTGATGCCCAAGCAAAGAACACAAGAGAATCATCAAAAAGGTAATAAAGATGGAAAAATTAAAAAAAAAAAACAACACTTGTTTTAAGTCATCCAATAAGTTAAAATGATATGTATCCCTATAAGAAAAGAGGTCATTGTTAACTCTTAAAGATTGTTAATATCATCTGGGCAGCTAGAAGAACTATGCTTAGAGGGAACAGCAGCAAACTCTAAAGTATGAAATGACAAGAAATAAATACATATATATATATATGTATATATTAATGCACATATATGTATATATGTACTTATATGTACAAATAGAGCTAAAAATGGTAAATAAAAGAAATGGGAAAAGAAACAATAGGCAGTAAGTTTATATATCACAAAGAAGCTCATGGTGGGAGGTGGAGAACATCAATTCATTACAAGGGTAAAAAGGTTGGAGACAGGAAATACTCAACTCTTACGTCCATTGAAATTGACTCAAGGGGGCAGCTGGGTGGCTCAGTGGATTGAGACCCAGGCCTAGAGACGGGAGGTCCTAGGTTCAAATCTGGCCTCAGCCACTTCCTAGCTGTGTGAACCTGGGCAAGTCACTTGACCCCCATTGCCTAGCCCTTACCACTCTTCTGACTTGGAGCCAATACACAGTATTGACTCCAAGATGGAAGGTAAGTATTTAAAAAAAAAAAGAAATTGACTCAAAAAGGGAAGAACAATCAAATATATTAGCGCAGAGAATTGATTTAGACCCTATAGGGAACTAGAAGGGTAAAAAATGGACTGGTGGGAGGGAAGCAGTAAAAAGGAGGGAGAGGGATGGGGTGTAGTATAAAAAGACTACAAAGAAACTAAAATGTGAATAAAAAGGGGGATCAGTAGAAAGGGAAGTAAAATAAGGGTGGTGATTAGGGTACTGATTAAAAACAAAACATTGGTGTAGAAGGAAATAGTGAAAGAAGTGGTAGGACTAAGAGTGTAAATCAAAATGCTGGAAATACACAACTGGTAATCATAACTCTGAATGTGAATGGAATGAACTCACTCATAAAATGCAAGCAAATAGCAGAGTGAATTGGAAACCAAAACCCTACCATATGCTATCTACTAGAAACACACATGAGGAAGATAGACACACATAGGGTAAAAGTAAGAGAATGGAGGCAAAGAAGGAAGGGGTCATAATCATGATATCTGACAAAGCAAAAATAAAAATAGATCTAGTTAAAAGAGATAGGGAAGGTAATTACATCTTGATAAAAGGCAGTATTGATAATGAGGAAATATCGGTACTCAACATATATGTACGAAAAGGCATAGAATCCAGATTTCTAAGGAAGAAACTAGTGGAGCTCAAGGATGAAATACATAGAAAAACTATACTAGTGGGGGACCTAAAACTTCCTCTATCAGAACTACAAAAATCAAACCAAAAAATAAATTAGAAAGATGTAAGAAAAGAGAATGAAATCTTAGAAAAATTAGAGTTAGTAGATATGTACAAATAGGGACAAAAAGGAATACACCTTCTTTTCAGCAGCATATGGTAAATTCACAAAGATTGACCATGCAATAGGTCATAAAAACATTGCAAAAAATACAAAAGAGCAGAAATAATAAATACAACCTCAGATCAAAATGCAATGAAAATAATAATTAGTAAGGGTACATGGGGAGGCAAATCAAAAATTAATTGAAAAGTAAAAATATGATTCTCCAGAATTGGGTAGTTAAAGAACAAATCATAGAAACAACAAATAATTTCTTTGAAGAAAATTACAATTATGAGACATCCTTTCAAAATCTATGGGATGCAGCTGAATCAGTACTCGGGGAAATTTATATCCTTGAGTTCATATATAGACAAATTAGAGAGGGCAGAAGTCAATGAATTGGGCATGAAAATTAAAAAACTAGAAAGTGAACAAATTAAAATCCTCAGATGAAGACTAAATTAGAGATCCTAAAAATCAAAGGATGAATTAATAAAATTGAAAGTCAAAGAACTATTGATTTAATAAATAAGGCTTGAAGCTGGTAGTTTGAAAAAACAAATAAAATATACAAAGTACTGGTCAATCTAATTTTAAAAAAAAAAGGAAAGAAGAAAACCAAATTGATGGTATACAAGATGAAAAGAGAGATATCAACTCTAAATTAAGGCAATTATTAAAAGAATTATTATGCCTAATCATATGGTAATAAATATGGTAATAAAATGATATGGATGGAAAATTTACAAAAATATAAAATGCCTCTAGACTTAGAGAGGGAGAAATAGACTTCATAAATAACCCCATATCAGAAAAATAAATTGAACAAGCCATCAAAGAACTCCCTAAGAAAAAAATACCCGGGTCCAGATGAATTCACAAATAAATTCTGTCAAACATTCAAAGGAAAATTAATCCCAATATTATACAAAATATTTGACAGAATAAGTTGAGAAGGAGTCTTACCAAATTCCATTCACAACAAAATTATGGTGCTGATTCCAAAGCCAGGCAGGTCAAAAACAGAGAAAGAAAACTATAGACCAATCTCGTTAATGAATATAGATGCAAAATCTTAAATAGGATATTAGCAAAAAGACTCCAGCAAGTCATCACAAGGGTTATCCAATATGACCAGGTAGGATTCATACCAGGAATGCAAGGATGGTCCAACATTAGGAAAACCAACCACATAGTTGACCATATTAACAAGCAAACAGGCAAAAATCACATGATTATCTCAATAGATACAGAAAAAGACTTTCAGAAAAAACAACACTCATTCCTAATGAAAACACTGGAAAGCAGAGGAATACAAGGGTCTTTCATAAAAATAATAAACAGTATATATCTAAAAACATCAGCAAACATCATCTACAATGAGGACAAACTGGAAGCCTTCCCAATAAGATCAGGAGTGAAACAAGAATGCCCATTATCACCTTTGTTATTTAACATTGCACTAGAAAAACTAGCTGTGCTAATTAGAGAAGAAAAACAAAATAAAAGTATTAAAATATGCAATGAGGAGACCAAGCTATCCCTTTTTGCAGATGATATGATGGTCTACTTAAAAAATCATAGAGACCCAACTAAACAGCTAGTAGAAATCATCAACAGTTTTGGGAAATTTTCAGGATAGAAAATAAACACACATAAGTCATTAGCATTTCTATATATCTCCAACACATGTCAGTAGCCAGAATTAGAAAGAGAAATTTCATTAAAAATCACAATATACAATATAAAATCCTTAGGAATCTATCTGCTGAGACAAAAACAGGGACTATATGAATACAACTACAAAACATTCTCAACACAATTAAAATTAGATCTAAATTGGAAAAAAAAACATTAATTGCTCATGGGTAGGATGAACTTTCAATATTAAAATGACAATCCAAACCAAATTAATTCACTTATTTAGTGCCATAACCATTGAATTACCAAAAAAACCTTTTTTTACTGAATTAGAAAAAAGTCACAGCAGAGTTCATTTGGAAGAACAAAAGACCAAGGATATCCAGGGAAATCATGAAAAAAAATGAAGGAAAGAGGCCTTGCAGTCCCATATCTCAAACTATACTGTATAGCAATGGTCATCAAAACAATTTGGTACTGGCTGAGATACAGAAAGGAGGATCAGTGGAATAGACTTGGGGTAAGTGACCTCAGCAAAACATTCTATGATAAGCAAAATGGTCCTAAGTCTGGGGACCAAAACCCTCTATTTGATAAAAATTTCTGGGAAAATTGGAAGACAGTGTGGGAGATATTAGGCTTAGATGAACACCTCACACCCTCCACCAAAATAAACTCAGAATGGGTGAATGACTTGAATATAAAGAAGGAAATTATGAGCAAATTAGGTGAACACATAATAGTATACATGTTAGATCTTTGGAAAAGGAAAGTCTTTAAAACCAAGCAAGAGCTAGAAAAAATAAAACAAAATATAAAATAAATAATTTTGATTACATCAAATTAAAAAGTTTCTGTACAAACAAAACCAATGCAACCAAAATTAGAAAGGAAGCAACAAATTGGGAAACCATCTTCATAACAAAAACCTCTGACAAAGGTCTCAAATTTATAAAAAGCTAAATCAATTGTACAAAAGATCAAGCCATTCTCCAATTGATAAATGCGAAAGGGACATGAATAGGTAATTTTCTGGTAAAGAAATGAAAACTATTAATAAGCACAGAAACTGTGTTCTTAATTTCTTATAATCATAGAGATGCAAATCAAAATAACTCTGAGGTATCACCTCACACCTAGCATATTGCCTTACATGACAGCAATGGAAAGTAAGGAATGCTGGAAGGGTTTTGGCAAAATCGGTACATTAATGCATTGCTGGTGGAGTTGTGAATTAATCCAACCATTCTGGAGGCAATTTGGAACTATGCCCAAAGGGTGCTAAAAGACTGCCTGCCCTTTTATCCAGTCATAGCACTGCTGGGTTTGTACCCCAAAGAGATAATAAGGAAAAAGCCTTGTACAAGAATATTCATAGCTGCGCTCTTTGTGGTGGCAATAAAAAATTGGAAAATGAGTGAATGCCCTTCAATTGGGGAATGGCTGAACAAATTGTGGTATATGTTGGTGATGGAATATTATTGTGCTCAATGGAATTGTAAACTGGAAGAATTCCATAGGAACTGGATGACTTCCAGAAATTGATGCAGAGTGAAAGGAGCAGAACCAGGACAACATTATGCACAGAAAGCAATAAACTGTGCTACAATTGAATGTAATGGACTTCTACATTAGTGAAATGCAGTGATCATAAACAACTTGAAGGGATCTACAAGAAAAAACACTATCCACATTCAGACGAAAAACTGTTGGAGTAAAACACAGAAGAAAAACAATTGCTTGAATACATGGGTTGAGGGGACAGAGTTGGGCATGTAGACTCTAAATGAACATCCTAATGCAAACACCCTAATGCAAAACACCTAATGCAAAAACATGGAAATAGTTTTTGATCAAGGACACAAGTAATATTCAGTGTAATTGCACATCAGCTATGGGAAGGTTGGTGTAGGGGAGGGAGGGAAATAATATGAATCTTGTAACCAAGGAATAATGTTATAAATTGAGTAAATAAATTTAAATTTAAAAAATATACAATGTAAACAGGGTTATATACAATGAAATTATCACTTCCTTAATTGTGGGTGCTGTGCCCCTCTGAATATGTAATCTTAGCATATTTTTTTCTCATGGTAATTTTTCCAAACAATAAACTATGTTTTTTAAAAAGTTATTTTTATGCTAGGATGGGGCTATACATTAAATATGTACATTTTGGTTTGAACATTAACTTTGCCATCAATCAATGTTTGGGCTACTAAGTAGATAAAATCAGCAACATGGAGCACTGTAAAAATAATATATGAATAAATGTATTAGGTAAACATAGATTTTGTACTTTTTGCAAATCACTGTGGCAAGAACTGGAAAAATAGATGGGAGACATAAATCTTTTTCTCTCAAAGTTTTCATATTCATTCTTGAGAGATCAAGTTTTACTTGCAAGTCTAATGAAAAGAGTTCATGATACTTATTGTACAATATCAATACCACCAACATCTTATTTACTATTATTTCTACCACTAAAACCATTTCTTTTTTTTATAGGGGGTCTGTAATACTTTTTTTAAAAACATTATTTTATTTGGTCATTTCCAAACATTATTCATTGGAAACAAAAATCATTTTCTTTTCCTCCCGCCCCCTCCCACCACCTTTTCCATAGCTGACGCATGATTCCACATGTGTTCTTGACTCAAACCCATTTCCGTGTTGTTGGTATTTGCATTAGAGTGTTCATTTAGAGTCTCTCCTCAGTCATATCCCCTCCACCCCTGTAGTCAAGCAGTTGCTTTTCCTCAGTGTTTTTACTCCCACAGTTTATCCTCTGCTTGTGGATAGTGTTTTTAGATCCCTGCAGATTGTTCAGGGACACTGCATTGACACTAATGGAGAAATCCATTACCTTCAGTTTTACCACAGTGTCAGTCTCTGTGTACAATGTTTTCCTGGTTCTGCTTCTTTCGTTCTGCATCACTTCCTGGAGGTTCTTTCCAACTCCATGGAATTCCTCCACTTTAATATTCCTTTTAGCACAATAGTATTCCATCACCAACAAATACCACTATTTTTTCAGCCATTCCCCAATTGAAGGACATCCCCTCATTTTCCAATTTTTGGCCACTACAAAGAGTGCAGCTATGAATATTCTTGTACAAGTCTTTTTCCTTATTATCTCTTTAGGGTACAAACCCAGCAGTGTTATGGCTGGATCAACGGGAAGATAGTCTTTTATTGGTCTTTGGGCATAGTTCCAAATTGCCCTCCAGAATGGTTGGATCAATTCACAACTCCACCAGAAATGATTTAGTGTCCCTACTTTGCCGCATCCCCTCCAGCATTCATTACTTTCCATAGCTGTCATGTTATCCAATCTGCTAGGTGTGAGGTGATACCTCAGATTTGTTTTGATTTGCATTTCTCTGATTATAAGAGATGTAGAGCATGTTTTCATGTACTTATTAATAGTTTTGATTTCTTTGGCTGAGAACTGCCTGTTCATGTCCCTTGCCCATTAATCAATTGGAGAATGGCTTGGATTTTTTGTACAATTGATTTAGCTCTTTGTAAATTTGAGTAATTAAACATTTGTCAGAGGTTTTTATGAAGATGACTTCCCAATCTGTTGCTTTCATTTTGATTTTAGTTACATTGGTATTGTTTGTAAAAAAACTTTTTAATTTGATATATTCCAAATGATTTATTTTGCATTTTGTGACTCTATCTAAGTCTTGCTTGGTTTTAAAATCTTTCCCTTCCCAAATGTCTGACATGTATACTATTCTGTGTTCACCTAATTTTCTTATAATTTCCTTCTTTATGTTCAAGTCATGAACCAATTTTGAATTTATCTTGGTGTAGGTTGTGAGGTGTTGATCTAAACCTAATTTTTCTTACACTGTCCTCCAATTTTCCAAGCAGTTTTTATGAAATAGTGTATTTTTATGCCAAAAGCTGGGTTCTTTGGGTTTGTTGTATACTGTCCTGCTGAGGTCACTTACCCAAAGTCTATTCTATTGATCCTCCTTTCTGTCTCTTAGCCAGTACCAAATTGTTTTGATGACCGCTGCTTTATAATATAGTCTGAAATCTAGGACTGCAAGGCCCCCTTCCTTTGTATCTTTTTTTCATTGTTTCCCTGGATATACTTGATCCTTTGTTCTTCTAAATGAACTTTGTTATGTTTTTTTCTAAATCAGTAAAAAAAATTTTTGGAAGTTCAATGGGTATGGCACTAAATAGATAAATGAGTTGGGGTAGGATGGTCATTTTTATTATATTGGCTCATCCTACCCATAGCAATTAATGTTCTTCTAATTGTTCAAGTCTAGTTTTAGTTGTGTGGAGAGTGTTTTATAGTTTTATTCATATAGTTCCTGTGTTTGTTTCAGGAGATAGATTGCTAAGTAATTTATTTTGTCTAAGGTGATTTTGAATGGGATTTCTCTTTCTAGTTCTTGCTGCTGAGCTGGGTTGGAAATATATAGAAAAGCTGATGACTTATGTGGGTTTATTTTGTATCCTGAAACTTTGCTAAAGTTGTTGATTATTTCAATTAGCTTTTTGGTTGAATCTCTAGGATTCTTTAAGTAGACCATCATGTCATCTGCAAAGAGTGATAACCTGGTCTCCTCCTTTTCTATTTTAATGCCTTCAATTTATTTTTCTTCTCTAATTGCTACTGCTAGTGTTTCTAGTAGAATGTCAAATAGTAGAGGCATGGGCATCCTTATTTCACTCTTGATCTTATTGGGAATGCTTCCAGTTTATCCCCATTGCAGATGATATTAGCTGATGGTTATAGATATATAATGTTTATTATTTTTAGGAACGGCCCTTCTATTCCTATGCTTTCTAGTGTTTTTAATAGGAATGGATGTTGTATTTTATCAAAGGCTTTTTCTGTGTCTATTGAGATAATCATGTGGTTCTTGTTGGTTTGCTTGTTGTTGTGATCAATTATGTGGATGGTTTTCCTAATATTGAACCAGCCTTGCATGCCTGGTATAAATCCTATTTGATCATGTTAGATGACCCTTCTGATCACTCACTGTAGTCTTCTTGCTAGTATCCTATTTAAGATTTCTGCATCTATAATCATTAGGGAGATTGGTCTATAGTTTTCTATCTCTGTTTTTGACCTGCCTGGTTTTGGAATCAGTACCACGTTTGTATCATAAAATGAGTTTGGTAGAACTGCCTCTTTGCTTATTATGTCAAATAGTTTGTATAGTATTGGGATTAACTGTTCTCTGAATGTTTGATAGAATTCACTGGTGAATCCATCAGGCCCTGGGGATTTTTTCTTAGGAAGTTCTTTGATGGCTTGTTGGATTTCATTTTCTGATATGGGATTATTTAAGAATTCTATTTCCTCTTCTGTTAGTCTAGGCAATTTATATTTTTGTAAATATTCATCCATATCACCTAGGTTGGTATATTTATTGCCATATAGTTGGGCAAAGTAGTTTTTAATGATTGCCTTAATTTCCTCTTCATTGGAGGTGAGATCCCCCTTTTCATCCTTGATGCTGTTAATTTGCCTTTCTTCTTTCCTTTTTTTAAAATTAGATTGACCAGTACTTTGTCTATTTTGTCTGTTTTTTTCAAAGTACCAGCTTCTAGTCTTGTTTATTAGCTCAATGGTTCTATCATTTTCAATTTTATTAATATCTCCCTTAATTTTTAGGATCTCTAGTTTGGTTTTCTTCTGGGGGTTTTTAATTTGTTCATTTTCAAGTTTTTTGATTTGCATTTCCAATTCATTGATCTCTGCCCTCCCTAATTTGTTAATATATGAACTCAGGGATATGAATTGTCCTCTAAGTACTGCTTTGGCTGCATCCCTTAAGGTTTGAATGGATGTCTCACCTTGTCATTCTTCTCAAAGAAATTACCAATTGTTTCTATGTTTTCTTCTCTAACTAACCAATTTTGGAGTATCATATTATTTAATTTCCAATTACTTTTTGGTTTGGCTCTCCATGTACCCTTACTGATCAATATTTTTATTGCTTTATGATCTGAAAAGTTTGCATTTATTATTTCTGCTTTTCTGCATTTGAGTGCCATGTTTCTGTGACCTAGTTTATGATCTATTTTTGTAAATGTGTAATACCATTTCTAAAGTGGAATAATTTTATAGTTCCAAGTGCTTTGATAGTAAGAATCCTCTTCCCATTCTATATTTGTGTATTCCCCTTCTTAACAACAGTTGTTTCCCTCAAGTATGGTAGAGTGTTAAGGCAAGATGCAGGATCAATTCTTTATATTCAAATGCTATTTTCTGAGTTCTTGAATTCAGATTCTTAAGCTATGTCCATAGTACCATAGAAAGTTATGTAGGGACATTGTTGGTGGGGTTTTGACATGATTGCATCATTACGTATTGTTTCATCTCCCAGTAAAATTTGCTATATTAAATAGGTTCATTTGGCACCTCCATAGGTCAGCAATTTTGGGAATGGCTGCCCCTATCTGCACAGCTGTACTTTTGTTGGATAATTGCTGTGAGAGTTTAGCATTTAGTCACTTTGGAGTAATCATATTCCTGAGTCTCAGGGTTCAACAATGAACATCAGTGCCAATGCAGACAGTTGATCATCAATACATCATAAGTGCATTGGGTTATTTTTTTTTAATTTATATGATGTCCACGAAGGAAAATTATTTCTAGCCAGGGAAAGCTTTCTCTAATTGGAAAGATTTAAAACACTTTTTCATGTGCTCATTGATAGCTTCGATTTCTTAATTGGAAAATTGCCTAGTCATGTGTCTTTACCATTTGTCACTTGGGGAATGCCTTGATTTTTTTGTACAATTGACTTAGATCCTTATAAACTTGATAAATGAGACTTTTGACAGATGTTTTTGTTATGATTTTTTTTCACAATTTGTTGCTCCCCTTATAATTTTGGTCGCATTTGGTTTTGTATGTACAGAAAATTATTCATTTTATATTTTGTAGTGTTCTCTATCTTGTTACAGAAAAAAGAATGGTTGTTATAGACTTTGACCATGAAAATATGGGTTTCAAGACTGTGAATTGCCCAAACTGTAAAGATAACTTTTAACAACTTGATTTTATATCAAAAGGAATGGTCGCCATGGGGAAAATTCCCAAATATGAAATACCCAAATCAGCTGAGTTTTATGGAGATTTCAATTAATACAAATGAAGTAATTAAGGAAAGGGAGACAGACAGAGTAAGAAGAAATAATAGGAAAAAGCTAAGGCCTAGGCCAATCACTCACCACATGATCTTTCCAAGCAAAACCCTACTGTTTTGGAGAGACCCTCCAGTTCAGCTCCTGAGCTCAACTAAGTTCAGCAACCCAGAAACCTCCAATTCAGCTACCTAAGATGAACTCAGTCCAGAGGCCTCTGACTTCTTTTTAAAGAGAATTTTCTCCTGTGTCACCTCCCCTAAATTTTCACATCTGCCAATCACAGTAGACGTTTTCCAAAGGACTGACCATTCTTAATTCACATTTTTTTATCACCTTCTCTGGGTAGACTAAAACTCCTGAGTAATTCACATCTCTTTGCTAAGCTTGCCCTTTTAGTGATTAATTTAACCTTCATAGGTACTTAGCACCCTTTTTTATTAAATCTAAAAATAGACCTAGCTTTAGGGCTTGGCCTCACTATAAGTATATGTTAAATACTTTTTCATTGTTCAGTAAGGAGTTTACAACTTTATCTTCCCCTTAAGGTATGCCTAAATATATGTGGAGTAAGGTTAAGTTCTCAATACATTCCTGATCAAGTACCTCCATTGTTTAAATGGGGAATAACCTTAACCAAATGTTTTAAGGAAGAGTTTGAGCAGTTTTAAGATTCACAATATCTGCTCAGTCTTAAATTTCTTCCTTTCCCATAGCTCAGACAGGTGTATTATTCTATGTTAACCTAATTTATTTATTATTTAGCTCTTTATATTTAAGTAATTTACCCATTATGAGTTAATATTGATATAGGGTATAAAATGTTGATCCAAACCTAATTTCTCCCATGTTGTTTCCTAATTCTCCCAACAATTTTTTTCAAGTATTGTGTTCTTGTAGATAGGTATGACACTAAGTAAATTAATTTAAGTAGTATTGTCATTTTTATTATATTAGCTTGTCCTACCAATGAACAATTGATATTTTTCCATTCATTTGGATCTAATTTTATTTAAGTAAAAAGTATTTTAGTTATGCTTTATAATTTCTGAATTGTCTTGGCAAGTAGACTCCTAGGTATTTGATGTTGTGTAGAGTGATTTTAAATGGAGTTTCTCACCTAGATTGCCATATTTATTGTAATATAATTGGTAGAAATAGCTTGTAAAAATGCCTCAATTTCCACTTCTTTAGAAATGAGATTACCTTTTTAATTCATAATACTATTAATTTGATTATCTTCTCTTTTTCTTAATTATATCTAACAATATTTAATATTTTTTTCAAAATACAGCTCCTAATCTTATTTATTATTTCAATGATTCTTTTCATTTCATTTTTATTAATTTCTCCTTTGGTTTTTTAAGGTTATAGATGTAATCTTATCTGAGGGTTTTAGTTTGCTTTTTCTGTTTTTTTTTTTGTAGTTGCATGCCCAATTCATTAATCTCCTGTTTCCTCTTTTTTTTTGTTAATATGGGTACTCAGAGCTATAAATTTTACCCTGAGTACTACTTTTGTTGTATCCCCAAAATATTGATATATCATTTAATTGCTGCCATTCTTTTTAATGAAATCAATGAACCAATAATGTTTACTCTGATTTGTTTTTTTAACACAAGAGTTTTTGAGACTGAGATTATTTAATTTTAATTAATTTTAGTTAGTACTCCATGTACCCTTACTAATTATAATTTTATCACATTATGATCTGAAAAAGATGCATTTATTTATTCTGCTTTTCTGCATTTTTGTAATGTTTTTTATGCCCTAGAACATGGTAAATCTTTGTGAATGTACCACATGCTGCTGAAAAGAAGGTATATTTCTTTTTTATCCCTATTTACTTTCCTCCACATTTATCTATTAAATCTTATTTTTCTTAAATTGCTTTAACATTTCTTACTTCCATCTTTTCTATTATTTGGTTTTATTTATCTAGATATGATAGTGGAAGGTTGAGAACTCCAACTAGTATAGTTTTATTTCCTCCTTATTTCCTATATATTTCCTCTTTAAGCTCCACTAGTCTCTCCCAAATCTGGATGCTATACCATTTGGTGAATACATGTTGAGTACTGATATTTCTTCATTGTCTCTACTAACTTTTATGAGGATATAATCACCTTTCTTATCTCTTATAATTGTATCTGTTTTTACTTTGGCTTTGTCAGATACCATGACTGTGACTCCTGCCTTCTTTTCTTCAGTTGCCCAATGAATTCTGTTCCAGACTCTTATTTTATACCTCTGTCTGTCTAACTTCCTTAATTGTGTTTCTTGTAAGCAATATTAGGATTTTTTGTTTATTTTATAATATTTTATTTGATCATTTCCAAGTATTATTCATTAAAGACAAAGATCATTTTCTTTTCCTCCCCCCACAACCAGTAGCCAACGCGTGATACCACTGAGTATTACATGTTGTTAATATTTGCATTAGGGTTTCCTTTAGAGTCTCTCCTCTGTCATGTCCCCTCAACCGCTGTAGTCAGGCAGTTGCTTTTCCTCGGTGTTTCTACTCCCACAGTTTATCCTCTGCTTATGAATGGTGTTTTTTCTGCTGGATCCCTGCAGATTGTTCAGGGACATTACACCACTACGAATGGAGAAGTCCATTATGTTTGATTATACCACAGTGTATTAGTTTCTGTGTACAATGTTATCCGGGTTATGCTCCTCTCGCTCTGCATCACTTCCTGGAGGTCTTTCCAGTCTCCAAGGAATTCCTCCACTTTATTATTCCTTTTAGCACAATAGTATTCCATCAGCAACATATACCACAATTTGCTCAGCCATTCCCCAATTGATGGGCATCCCCTCGTTTTCCAGTTTTTGGCCACCACAAAGAGCACAGCTATGAATATTTTTGTACAAGTCTTTTTGTCCATTATCTCTTTGGGGTACAGACCCAGCAGTTCTATGGCTGGATCAAAGGGTAGATATTCCTTCTTCACCCTTTGGAAATAGATCTAAATTGCCCTCCAGAATGGTTGGATTAGTTCACAGCTCCACCAGCAATGAATTAATGTCCCTACTTTGCCACATCCCCTCCAGCATTCATTACTTTCCTTTGCTGTTATGTTAGCCAATCTGCTAGGTGTGAGGTGATACCTCAGAGTTGTTTTGATTTGCATCTCTCTGATTATAAGAGATTTAGAACACTTCTCCATGTGCTTATTAATAATTTTGATTTCTTTGGCTGAGAACTGCCTGTTCATGTCCTTGCCCATTTAATTGGAGAATGGCTTGGTTTTTTTTTGTACAATTGATTTAGCTCTTTATAAATTTGAGTAATTAAACCATTGTCAGAGGTTTCTATCAAGATTTTTGCCCAATTTGTTGTTTTCCTTCTGATTTCAGTTACATTGGTTTTGTTTGTACAAAAGCTTTTTAATTTGATGTAGTCAAAATTATTTATTTTACATTTTGTGATTCTTTCTATGTCTTGCTTGGTTTTAAAGTCTTTGCCCTCCCAAAGGTCTGACATGTATACTATTCTGTGTTTACCCAATTTACTTATAGTTTCCTTCTTTATGTTTAAGTCATTCACCCATTTTGAATTTATCTTGGTGTAGAATGTGAGATTTTGATCCAAACCTAATTTCTACCACACTGTCTTCCAGTTTTCCCAGCAGTTTTTATCGAATATTGGATCTTTGTCGCCAAAGCTGGGATCTTTGGGTTTATCGTATACTGTCTTGCTGAGGTCTCTTCCCCCAGTCTATTCTACTGATATTCCTTTCTGTCTCTTAGCCAGTACCAAATTGTTTCAATGTCTGCTGCTTTTTAATATAGTTTAAGCCCTGGGACTGCAAGGTCCCCGTTATATGTGTTTTTTTTTTTCATTATTTCCATGTATATCCTTGATCTTTTGTTATTCCAGATGAATTCTGTTATGTTTTTCTCTACATCAGTAAAGAAATATTTTGGGAGTTCAATGGGTATGGCACTAAATAGATAAATAAGTTTGGGTAGGATGGTCATTTTTATTATATTGGCTCATCCTATCCATGAGCATTTAATGTTTTTCCAGTTGCTCAAGTCTAGTTTTAGTTGTGTGGAGAGTGTTTTGTAGTTGTGTTCATAGAGTTCCTGTGTTTTTCTTGGAAGATAGATTCCTAAGTATTTTATTTTGTCTAAGGTGATTTTGAATGGGATTTCTCTTGCTGCTGAGCTGTGTTGGAGATATATAGAAATGTTGATGACTTATGTGGGTTTATTTTGTATCCTAAAACTTTGCTAAAGTTGTTGATTATTTCAATTAGCTTTTTGGTTGAATCTCTAGGATTCTTTAAGTAGACCATCATGTCATCTGCAAAGAGTGATAACTTGGTCTCCTCCTTGCCTATTTTGATGCCTTCAATTTCTTTTTCTTCTCTAATTGCTACTGCTAGTGTTTCTAGTAGAATGTCAAATAGTAGAGGTGATAATGGGCATCCTTATTTCACTCCTGATCTTATTGGGAATGCTTCCAGTTTATCCCCATTGCAGATGATATTAGCTGATGGTTATAGATATATAATGTTTATTATTTTTAGGAACGGCCCTTCTATTCCTATGCTTTCTAGTGTTTTTAATAGGAATGGATGTTGTATTTTATCAAAGGCTTTTTCTGTGTCTATTGAGATAATCATGTGGTTCTTGTTGGTTTGCTTGTTGATGTGATCAATTATGTGGATGGTTTTCCTAATATTGAACCAGCCTTGCATGCCTGGTATAAATCCTACTTGATCATGTTAGATGACCCTTCTGATCACTCACTGTAGTCTTCTTGCTAGTATCCTATTTAAGATTTCTGCATCTATAATCATTAGGGAGATTGGTCTATAGTTTTCTATCTCTGTTTTTGACCTGCCTGGTTTTGGAATCAGTACCACGTTTGTATCATAAAATGAGTTTGGTAGAACTGCCTCTTTGCTTATTATGTCAAATAGTTTGTATAGTATTGGGATTAACTGTTCTCTGAATGTTTGATAGAATTCACTGGTGAATCCATCAGGCCCTGGGGATTTTTTCTTAGGAAGTTCTTTGATGGCTTGTTGGATTTCATTTTCTGATATGGGATTATTTAAGAATTCTATTTCCTCTTCTGTTAGTCTAGGCAGTTTGTATTTTTGTATATATTCATCCATAGATTAATTGATGTATTTATTGCCATATAATTTGCAAAGTAATTTTTAATGATTGCCTTAATTTCCTCTTCATCGTAGGTGATGTCCCCTTTTTCATCTTTGATGCTATAAATTTCCTTTTCTTCCGTCCTTTTTTAATTAGATTGACCAGTACTTTGTGTGTTTTGTTTGTTTTTTCAAAGTACCAGCTTCTTGTCTAATTTATTAAATCAATAGTTCTATCACTTTCAATTTTATTAATTTCTCCCTTAATTTTTAGGATTTCTAGTTTGGTTTTCTGCTGGGGGTTTTTAATTTGATCACTTTTGAGTTTTTTTTATTTGTATTTCTAATTGATTGATCTCTGCTCTCCCTAGTTTGTTGATATATGCACTCAGGGATATGAATTTACCTCTGATTACCTCTTTGTCTGCATCCCAAAAGGTTTGAAAGGATTTCTCGCCATTGTCATTTTCCTCGATGAAATTGTTAATTGTTTCTATGATTTCTTCTCTAACTAAACACTTTTGCATTATCATATTGTTTAATTTCCAATTTGTTTTTGATTTGGTTTTCCATGTACCTTTACTGATCATTATTTTTATTGCCTTGTGATATGAAAAGGCTGCATTTATTATTTCTGCATTTGTGTGTCATATTTCTGTGACCTAATGTATGGTAAATCTTTGTGAATGTGCCATGTGGTGCTGAGAAGAAGGTGTATTCCTTTTTATCCCTATTTATTTTTCTCCATATGTCTATTAATTCTAATTTTTCTAAGATTTCATTCACTTCTTTTACCTCTTTCTTATTTATTTTTTGACTTGATTTATCTAAATTTGATAATGGTTGGTTCAAGTTTCCCACTGATATGGTTTTACTGTCTATTTCTTCCTTCAATTCTTCTAGTTTCTCCATTAGAAATTTGGGTGCTATATTATTTGGTGTATACATGTTGATTAGTGATATTTCCTCATTATCTAAAGTCCCTTTTAGCAAAATATAATTACCTTCCCTATCCCTTTTGATCAGGTCTATTTTTGCTTTGGCTTTATCAGATATCATGATTACTACTCCTGCCTTCTTTCTGTCAGTTGAGGCTCAGAAGGTCTTACTCCATCCTTTCATTTTGACCTTGTGGGTGTCAACCTACCTCATGTGTGTTTCTTGAAGACAACATATGGTAGGGTTTTGGATTCTAATCCATTCTGCTAGTCGTCTACGTTTTATGGGTGAGTTCATCCCATTCACGTTCAAAGTTATGACTGTCATTTGTGGATTCCCTGGCATTATGATATCCTTCCCTATTTCTAAACTTTTCTTCTTCAGCTGTACCTTTTAGTTCTGTGATTTACTTTAAATCAGTCCCCCTTGTTCCCTCCCTTTATATGTTTCTTTTTAGTCCCTCCCTTTTTGTTCCCTCCCCTTACCCCTCTCTTTCCCTCCCCTTTTGTTTTCCCTTCCCCCTTCCCCCCCCCCCTTGGTTTTCTCTTCTCCCTACGCTTGTTGGGTAAGATATAATTCAAGATCCAAATGGATCTGGGTGTTTTTCCCTCTCAGAGTGATTTCCCTGAGATTAAGTTTTAAGTAAAAATTCTCTTCCTCTCCTTCTTATAGGAGTTTCCTTCCCCTCCCCTTCCCATGTGAATCTTTGTGTGAAAAAGATTATTCTATTTGGTCTTTCTTTTCCCCCTATTTACACATTACATTTACCCCACATGTTAGTATACATAGAATGATAGAAATGTAGTCCTTATAGAAGAGAGTTTGAGTAAAAGAAGAAGATAACAATTTTCTCCTTTTCCCTTTCCTTCATATTTAACTTTTCAGGTATTCCATGCTCTTTGTTTTTCAGTGTCGATCTTTCCACAGAACTCTGGCCTTTTCTTTGCAAAAACTTGGAAATCTTCTATTTTGTTGAATGCCCATACTTTCCCTTGGAAGTATATAGTCAGTTTTGCTGGATAGCTGATTCTTGGTTGAAGACCCGGCTCTCTTGGGTTTCTGAAGATCATGTTCCATGCCTTACGATCATTCAGAGTAAAAATTGCAAGGTCTTGTGTGACGCTGATTGGCATTCCTTTATATCTCAATTGTCTTTTTCTGGCTTCTTGTAGGATTTTTTCTTTTGTTTGATAGCTTTGGAATTTGGCATTTACATTCCTGGGAGTTATCTTTTGGGGGTTTAGTGTAGAGGGTGTTCTGTGAGCTCTGTCAGTGGCTGTATTACCCCCTTGTTCTAGAATCTCTGGGAAATTTTCTTTGATTATATCTTTTATTACGATGTCGAGTTTGCTGTTTATTTCTGGCTCTTCTGGAAGTCCAATTATTCTTAAATTATCTCTTCTCCCTCTATTTTCCAAATCTGTCACCTTGTCAGTGAGATATTTTATGTCCTCTTCTAATTTCTTGGTCTTTTGGCTTTGCTTTATTAATTCTTGTTTTAAAGCCTGGTTTTCCTTTTCAGTTTGGTCAAACTGGTTTTGTAGATGTGTGAAGTTCTTTTGTATTATTTCCCATTTTTCCTCCCAGAAGGCTTCCATCTTTTTGATCATTTCTGATTCATATTCTTCATGGGTTTGTGGAGAGTTTCCATTTCCTTTGGAAGGTTTCAGAGCATTTGCTTGTGTTTCCCCTTCCATCTCCTCTGTGTTTTGTATTTTTGCTCCATAAAATGTGTCCTAAGTCTCCCCCTTCTTCTTGTTTTTTTTTTTTTGGAATTTTGGGTTTTTTGTGCTTCTGTGGTGTTTGCCATCTCTATCTGAGTGGGGAGGATTAGCTTTTCTTATCTCTGTCTGGTGTTCAGAGGTTTTAGCCCTAGCAGATTGTCCGTTCTATGGCTTGGCCCTTGTTTCTCTACCCTAGCGGGCTGGAAGAGCCAGCTCTCTGAGGGGGGAGGGGCCGCTCTGAGGGCTTGTGATAGGATTAACCTCAGACTGAGTATACCCTCAGGCAAGGACCTTCAGTGAGTCTCAGATGGAAGGATCTGGTCAGGGGGCTACAGGCTCCTCCTGTCTCTCTCTGTTTCCCTGTTGTCTGGGTGCCCCCTCGACTGGCTCAGGTAGTTTTCAGGATTTGGCCTTCAGCTTGGAGGCCCTTTACCAGCCCTGAGTGTTATTGTTGTTTCAGAGGTCCCTGCACTCTGAGGGGGGAGGTGCGGTGGCTTCCTGGAGCTCTGAGGGCTGGTGATAGGATTAACCTCAGACTGAGTATGCCCTCAGGCAGCGACCTTCAATGAGACCCAGATGGAAGGTTCTGGTCAGGGGGCTACAGGTTCCCCAGTCTCTCTCTGCCTCCCTGCTGTCTGGGTGCCCCCAAGACTGGCTCAGGTCATTTTCAGGGGGAGGCCCTTAGAACAGCCGGCTCCTGAGGCCCCCCTGCATGCCCTAAGGTTCCTGCTGCTGCCTTGGACTCAGCCCTCTGGGTTGGGGGGGATGGGTCCGGGGACCTTCCCTTTGCCTTCCCCTTAGATCCGAGTGATCTTGGGCTCTGACTCTTGGGGGGCCGTACCTTTTTATCCAGGTCCAGGAGGGGTGTTTCCGGGGTCTATTCTGCTGTTTTGTTTTTTTTTTTAATTTTGATGCCCTAGGAGCATTCCGTTTGAGATCGGTAAGGAAGGGTTTCTGGAGCTCCGAACTTTTGCTTTCTCTAAGCTGCCATCTTGACCGGAAGTTCCCAAGATTTTGGTTTTTAATCCACTCTTCTCTCTGCTTCCATTTTATAGGTAAGTTCATCTCATTCACATAGAGAGTTATGATAATGACCTGTGTATGCCCCAACATTTTGATTTCCTCTTTTAGTCTTCCTCTTTCTTCTTTCACTATTTTCTTCCACATCAGTGTTTCACTTTTAATCAGTCCCCCTTTTCCCCACCCTCATTTTACTTTCCTTCCCACCCCCGCCCTTCTTATTCCTCTCCTATTTCTCTTTAAGGTATATTAATTGCCCCCCCCCAATGTTTCCCTCCCCTTTAATACTCTTTTGCCATACACACATACCCATTCCTTATTCCCTTTCAACTTTTTTTTTAGCATAAAATGGAATGCTATACTCCAATAGATCTGGTTATTCTTCTCTCTCAGAACTGATTCCACAGAGAGTAAGATTTAAGTATTACCTATTACTACTATCTTCCTCCCTTTCTTATAATAGTATTTTTCACCTCCCTTCCCCATGCACCTATTTATGTGGTATAATTTCTCTAATTTTACTTCTTTCTATGAGTTTCTCTTAGTACAATCATCTTTTCCCCTCTAATTTTGCTTTATATATATATATATATATATATATATATATATATATATATATCATCCTAAACAAATACCACAGACTCTGACTATGTATATTTCTTCTATATACTCTGATAGAGAAAATAGCTTTTGAGAGTTGCAGATATCATTTTTCCATATAGGAAAATCATCGATTTGACCATATTGAAACCCATAAATTTTTCCCTTTTTCTTCTTTATCTTTTTCTGATTCACTTGAATTTTGTGTTTGGACATGAAATTTTCCTTTTTTTCTGGTCTTTTCTTTAGGAAAGCTTGGGAATCTTCTATTTTATTAAATGTCCATACTTTCCCCAGAAAATATGTAGTCAGCTTGGATGAGTAGATGATTCTTGGTTATAGATCCATTTCTCTTGCCTTTTAGTAGTCTTGTGGTCCTTTAGTGTGAAAACTTCCAGATTCTTTGTCATCCTGATTGGGCTTCCTTGATATCTGAATTGTCTTTTCCTGGCCTTTTGCAGTATTTTCTCCATGATCTGGAAGCTCTTCAATTTGGCTAGAATATTCCTGGGGGATGTCTTTTTGAGATTTAATGTAGAGGGGATCTATGGCTTCTTTCAATGCCTATTTTGCCCTCTTGTTCAAGAATATCAGGGCACTTTTTTAAACAGTTTCTTGTAATATGATGTCAAGGCTTTATGTTGTTCTTCCAAGCTTTCAGGTAGGACAATAATTCTCAAATTGTCTCTCTTGCATCTGTTTTACAGGGCAGTTGCCTTTTCAATGAGATATTTCATGTTTCCTTTTATTTTTTCATTCTTTTGATTTTGCTTTATTAATTTTTGCAATCTTATGGGATCATTAGCTTCAACTTGCCCAATTCTAGTCTTTAAAGACTGATTTTCAGCTATGATATTTTTGATTTTTCCTTTTCAGTTTGGTCTATTTTGCTTTTCATGGCTTATAGCAGGTCAATTCTGGTCTTCAATTTGCTTATTACTTCCTTTACTTCTCTGCCTCTCTTTCCATTTCAGCAATTTTATCTTTTAAGCTGTTATTTTCTTTTTGTATTACTTTTAACTTCTTTTTCCCATTTTTCTTTCCATTTTTCTTCCATCTTTCTTACTTGCTTCTTGAATTTTTTTTAGTTCCTCTAGAGTTTTTGCCCAATTTCCTTTTTTTTCTGGAATGTTTGGAAAGTACTTGTGTGATTTTCATTTTCTCTGCTGTGCTTCTCAGTTTTGCTCTTTTTTCTACTTCGAAATTATCCACAGTCAAGAGCTTTTTTTTTTTTTACTATTGCTTATTTCTTTTGCCTCTAGTGGATAGAGGTTCCTGCATGTTGGTGGTCATTGCCTTTTTAGCTTCTGTCAGAAGCCTGAGTGAGAACAGGTTGATATATAATATTCTTTGTGTAGTGAATACTTTAAGGGGTTTTCAGTTTCCTCAACTTATGCAGCTTGTGTTTCCAGCTACAGTATATTTTTTCCCTGAGGCTATCTTCCAAGCCCCTGCTGCCTCTGGCTGTGGCCAGCAGTGTTTCTGTTCAAGCTCTGTTCTCTGCTGCCTAATCTCTGAGCTCTTCAAACTTGAGTCTCTTTGTCAAGGCTTGGCACTACCCTCAGAGGTAGTGTGCTTTCAGGCAGCCCCTGAGATTTTAGGGATTGCCCTGGCCCTCACTTTAACACTGGCACAGTAGATGGTATAAAGGAGGTATGATCAGCTTGTACTTTGATTAGTGCAGTTTCTTCCCCTCATAACATGGGAATTTTCACTCATTGCCTACCTTTACAGTTGTTCAGTCGGAGAGACCCTTTATTTGTCTGGTGTTGATTTCTGTCCTTTTGAGGTTGTAATGTCCAGTTCTGGTTCTGATTCCAAAGAGGACACACACAAACAGTAATGCAATATGCAGGAGGTACTTTAATACAAGCTATAGCCTGAGTCTTCACAAGAAGTGTGTCCCTGAGCCTTTCCTAGAGGAGGTTTGTGTAGGGGCAGTAAGGGAAGGGGGTGGTCTTACACTTAGGCACCAAAAGGAAGGACACATCAATCTTAGTCTTTGGTACCCAGATGTTCAACATATTGTCACAAGATCCTAGGTCAGGTCAGTGTCCCCTGAGACAATATATCTTTGTGAAACCTGAAGTCCTGAGATAACATATCCTTGTAAACCTGAAATAACATATCCTTGTGAAGCCTGGGATAACATATCCTTGTGAAGCCTAAGATAACATATGCTTATAAAACCTGGAATGGCATATGCTTGTGAAACATAAATAAGGATATGTCATTCTTAGTTCTTGGAATATGGGGCCCATTTGGGATTAATCTGGAGGGCAAGTTCTCATGATATTAATCTGTTTCTTCATTCCCCACTTCTTTTTAGGAAACTGAGATATCCTACTCATGGGAGTGGAATCCTGCTAGGGGTATTGATGTCATTTAAGGGTAGATATTGCTGCCTTAGGACCATGAATTGAACTGTGTTTATCTGATCTTTCACAAACTGGACCAAGCGATTGAGTATACAAGCCACAAAAGCCAGGAAGATAAGAATGGCCAAGGGTCCTATGAGTGTGGAGATCAGGGTGGTGAACCAGGGGGTGGCCTGGAAGACCTGTTGATACCACGGTTTGCGGAAGTGAGGACTTTTTCCCTAGCATCTAGGCTCTTTTTAAATTGGGCCAGTGACTCCCTAACTACACCCATGTGGTCGATATAGAAACAGCATTCTTCCTTCAATGCCACACATAGTCCACCTCCCTGCAGGAAGAAGAGATCAAGACCTCTGTGATTCTGGAGCACTACCTCAGAGAGGGATGACAGGGATTTTTCCAGGGCATCAAGAGATTTCTCAATGCACCGTAAATCTTCATTTATAGCCATATGTAAGGTCTGGAGATCTTTGTGGTGGAGGACTAAGGAGGTTACGCCTCTACCAATCCCTGCCAGTCCAAGTATGGTGGCCAGTGTTAATGCCAGAACAGGCTCCCTCCGAATGCAGGGGTGTTTGTGTTGCTCCCAGTAGGCCAGGAATTTGTCTCCCGGGTGGTATAGGACCCTGGGTATGACAGTGACCAAGACGCACACCTCTTTGTTGTTAGTTAAGGTAGAGGTGGCCACACAGGGAGTAAGGCCAGAAACCGTGCAAGTCCAACAGGCCCCTTCAGGAGGAAGGTACCAAGCCGGGGAGTCTGTGAGGGCCTGGAAGGGGAGGCATTGTGGCATGCGAGAGATCAGGGTGGATCTTCCAATACAAACCCCTTGGCCTGAGACACCTGGGAGGGTCAGGCCGGCCTTTCTGTTCTCCCAATAGCAACTGTCGGGGCTGATCTCTGTGGAAATATTATAAGTAGCATTGAGGGCTATAGCATCATAGTACGGAGGGTAGGAGACTAAACAGAGCCAGCAATCAGTGGTCATATTTGGGAAGGTGTGGTTTAGGGTCATATAGGCTGCTTCAAGAAGAGGCAATAGTGGGTCCGTAGGGGCAGAGTTGGGGGGTGAGGTAGGATAGGCTAACTCAGGTGAGTATGACAGAGGTAAGGGGGGCATAGGTTTCACAGAGGGACCAAGAACTGAGGGAAAGGAAGGGGTAGGGGCTGGGGGCAAGGAGGGAGCAGAGGATAAGGGCAAGGAAGGGGCAAGGGCTAGGGGTTGGAGAACTGGATTGGGTCCCACTGGGTAGGAGGGGAGGGCTAGGGGTTCTTTCTTGATCAGGATCAGCCCCCCTGGGTCAGTACCTGATACATATGCCCTAAAACCCTAGGTTCTCCCTAGGAGCCAGCCCTGATCCTGGGGATTTAGGATGGTTATAATCAGGAACTGGCAGTTCCCTACTGCCTCTACCAGGTTGATGTGGCCCCTTCCATTGGACCATCAAATCATACTATGAGGATTACAACCCGGAGGGGACCAGGTTAGGAGTAATGAGGAATTGGGGGACTGGGGCCTGCTGCCAGGTAGCCCAAGTTTCACACCCCCAGTATGCACAATAAAATTGGTTGGGAGAATTACAATAGGATATACTTGGGGCTGAGGCCAGGCACAGATAATAGTCAAAAAGGACAAAAGGCTTAAGGCCTAGGCCACCACATAATGGAGGTGAGAGCTTGGCAAGGTGTAAAGAGGAAGCTTGGAGAATCAGAGGTCGTAGTGGAGGCAATATTTGTTGAGGTGTCCCAGCTGCTGAGGGACCATTTCCAGGGTCGATGGGGGTAGAGGACAGCAGAAATTCAGGGGTGAGGAGGAAGGCAAGGAAGAAGGCAGATGCCATAGTGGAGTTTTTCTTATCCTGGAAACGGTCAGGGAGATGGGTGATGAGTCAGCTTAATCTTCAAAGGGTCTGTCGGATGCTTATGGGCCACCCAGACTTTCAGTGAATTCTGGTCCAGTGGTTCAGCCTACCGGACATGAGAGTGGTATAGCCAAGGACCAATTCCATCGACCTTTAGAACAGAGGGGGTAACAAAGAGGGTTACAAAGGGGCCCTTCCACTGGGGCTGTAAGGAGCTTTTCTGATGTCTTTTAATCTCCACCCAATCACCAGGTTGGTAAGGGTGGGGGTCATAAGGGGCAGGTTGAAAGAGATCCCTGACTCAAGGCCAAAGGTCCTTCTGAAAATGTGCTAGACTCAACAGCATAGGCCATAGTTCAGGAGGTATGTTCCTTCCCTACAGGTTTGGGAGTGTGGGAAGAATGGGGGGAGGGGTAGGGAACCATACAGGATTTCATAAGGGATTAAAGATGAGGGTCCTGGGGTGTTCCAGGCTTGGAACAAGGCCAAGGGAAGGAAGGTCACCCAGTCTATGCCAGTCTTGAGGACCAATTTGGTTAAGATCTCCTTAATTGTTCTATCCATCCTCTCTACCTGGCCTGAACTCTGGGGGTTATATTCACAATGCAATTTCCAATTTGTTCCCAGAGCTGTGGCCACCCCTTGTGTAATTTTACTCATGAAAGCGGGACCATTGTCTGAGGCAATGGTCTCAGGTAACCCATACCAAGGGATGATTGCTTCAAGAAGTTTCTTTGCAACTATTAATGCAGTTTTGGTCTTAATTGGAAACACTTCTGGCCTTCCTGAGAAGGTATCAACTAGAACAAGGAGATATTTAAACCCAAACTTCCCCGGTTTTATTTCGGTAAAGTCAATTTCCCAATGCTGGCAAGGCCTTTGTACCCTTGTTCTCTGCCCAATGTTTTTGTCATGTTTGGCTGCATGGAGGAGTTAGCATGCTTTGCAAGAGTCAACCAGCCAGCAAAGGAAGCAGCTTCTCCCTCTAGACTTGAGTTTGCCCTTGTCCAAGAGTTGGGCAAGTTTTCAGTCTCCTAAGTGAGAGAGGTGGTATAAGTGGGTAGTAAAGAGCTTCCCCAATGTCTCTGGAAGGAGCAGATTCCCTTCAGGGTCATAGTACCAAGCTCCCTCTGCCTGTCTTAGGAGGCTCTTGATCCAAGTAAGGTCTTCCTTAGTATATTGGGGTTCTCCATCCAGACATGGAAGGATGGTAGTTGTGGTAAGAATTGTGACTTGTCCCGAGCCGCCTCTTTAGCTGCCCAATCTGCCAACGTATTCCCTTGAGCTTCCAAGGAGTCTCCCTTTTGATGCCCAGGGGTATGTACCATGACCACTGCTTTTGGTTCCCAAACTGCCAATTGGAGATCCTGGATTTCAGGAAGATTACAGACTGGAGCTCCACCAGAAGTAACAAACCCCCTTTCCCAATATATCTGGGCATGCACATGTAGGGTGGCAAAGGCATACCTGCTATCCATATATACTGTGGCTCTTTTCCCTTCTTCCTACCTAAGGGCTTGCGTTAGGGCAACCAACTCAGCTTTCTGGGCTGAGATTCCTGTGGGTAAGGTTGCAGCCCACACAGTCTCACATGCTGCATTCATGATGGCCACCCCAGCCAAGAGGCACCTGTTTTCAAGAAAGCTGCTGCCATCTGTGAATATAATTAGATCACTGTTTGGAAGGGGTTCGTCTTGTAACCTGGGTTGGGCAGTGATTGCTTCTGCTAAAACTTCTCCACAATCATGTATAGGGGCCAGATTAGTAGATGGATTAGGCAGCAGGGTAGCTGGGTTGAGTGAAGAGATAACCCTGAATGAGATGTGTGAATTATCTAATAGCAGTGACTGGTAATATGCCAATCTGGCGTGTGAAAACTAGCGGGGCTCAGTGGCTGTTTCAATACCTCTTCAAAAGCATGGGTGGTAGAGAGAATTAGAGATTGTCCATAAGTCAGTTTGTCAGCATCCTTAGTTAACAAGGCAGTTGCAGCTACAGTGAGAAGATAAGGGGGCCACCCAGCAGCCACAGGGTCAAGGCATTTTGACAGATATGCCACTGGTCTATTCCAGGGCCCTAACCTTTGGGTTAATACACCTTTTGCAATCCCATGTTTCTCCTCAATAAAAAGTGGGAAGGGTTTTTCAGGGTTTGGAAGTGTTAGGGCTGGGGCCTCAAGTATGGCCCTATGAAGGTGTTGGAAGGCCTCTTCAGCCTGTGGGGTCCATTCCCAGTCTGGGGATTCTCTGATCAGATTGTATAAGGACTGCGCAATTTCAGCAAAGGAGGGTATCCACAATCTACAAAACCCCAGTGAGCCCAGGTACTCATGGAGCTGCCTAGCTGTGGAGGGACATGGAATCTGCAGAATCTGCAGAATTGTGTCTTTCATTGCTTGAGTTAGCCATCTATGGCCCCCTTTCAGTTTATATCCCAGGAACTTGACTTCCCCCTGGACCAGGGATGCCTTTTTTGGCACTCACATGGTAGCCTAAGTGGTCCTGATTTCTTTTTTTTACATCTCCTCCAGCATTTATCATTTTCCTTTATTGTCATATTACCTAATCTGATGACTATTATATGGTTCCTAATGTTGCTTTAAGTTATATTTTTATAATCAATACTGATTTGGTACATTTTTTCATATGATTCAATATAGTTTAATTTCTTCATCTGAGAATTACCTGTTCATATCTTTCACCATTATCAACTAGAAAATATTTTTATTCTCATAGCTATGACTCAGTTATCTATTTGAGAAATGAAGCCTTTGTAAGAGAGACTTGATATGATTTTTCCCCTCAATTTGCTATTTGCCTTGATTTTGTTTATGCAGAAACTTTTTTTTAATTTAATGTAGTAAAAGTTATCTATTTTATTTCTCATAATGTCCTCTATGTGTTCTTTTGATCAAAATTCTTCCCTTGTGCATAGGTCTGACAGAAAAACTATTCGGTGCTTTCCTAATTTATGTTATCATTCCTTTTTCATCATGTGTCTGTTTTGACTTTACTTTGGTATTTGATATGAGGTTTTGATCTATCCCTAACTACTGCACTACCATTTTCCAGTTTTTCCAGCAAATAAAGAGTTTTTACAGAAGCTTGGATCTTTGGGTTTCTGAAACTCTAGGTTACCATGATCATTTAACCTTGTGTTCAGAGTAGCTAGCCTATTCCATTGATCCTCTACTCTATTTCTTATCCAGTACCAGATAGTTCTGATGGTTTATGCCTTATAATATAGTTTGAAATACTGTAGAGATGTCACCTTCCTTCATTTTTTTATTAATTCCCTTAATATTCTAGTTCTTTTGTTCTTCCAGATGAATTTTGTTATTATTTGTCTAGTTCTATGAAATACCTTTTGGGTAGGTTGATTGTAAAGTAAATTGATAAGTAAATTAATTTAGAAATAACTGTCATTTTTATTATATTAGCTCAGTCTACCCATGAGTAATTAATGTTTTTCCAGTTCTTTAGATCTGATTTTATTTCTGTAAAAAAGTGTCTTGTAGCCATTCCCTAATCAACAAATGGTCAAGGGACATGAATAGGTTGTTTTCACCTGAAGAAATCAAAACTATCAATAACCACATGAAAACGTGTCATAAATGGCTCCTAATTTAAAAATATAGGAATCAAAATGACACTGAGGTTCCACCTTACACCTAGTAGACTGACCAATATGGCAGCAAAGCAAATTGATAAATATTGGAGGGGATGTGAGAAAATTTGGACACTAATACACTGCTGGTGGAGTTGTGAATTGTTTCAACCATTCTGGAGGGCAATTTTGAATTACGAGCAAAGGGCTTTAAAATAATATTTGCCCTTTGATCCAGCCATAGTACTTCTGGGTTTGTACTCCAAAGAGATAATAGGTAAAAATTCTTGTACAAAAATATTTATAGTCACACTCTTTGTGGTAGCAAAATATTGGAAAATATCCAATGATTAGGAAATCACTGAATAAATTTTGATATCTGATGATGATGGAATACTATTGTGCTGAAAGGAATGATGAACTGGAGGATTTCTATGTGAACTATAAAGACCTCCAGGAGTTGATGCAGATCAAAAGGAGTAGAATCAGGAGAACATTGTACACAGACAGACATTATGGCACCATCAAATCTAATAGACATTTTTACTAGTAGCAATGTAATGATTCAGGCAAATCCAGAGGAACTTATGAGAATGAATGGTATCCACATCCAGAGAATGAACTGTGGGAGTAAAAACACAGAAAGAAAGCATATAATCAATCACATAGTTCAATACAGATATGATTAGAGTTTTGATGTTAAAAGATCACTTTATTGCAAATATGAATAGCATGGAAATAGGTTTTGAAAAATGATAGCCCAGTGGAATTACTTGTTAGCTCTGGGAGGGGAAAGGAAAGAGATTTGGGAAAAATCATGAGTCATAGAATCATGGAAAATTATTCTAAATTAAAAAAAATAAGTGTCTTGTAGTTGTAATCATGTAGTTCCTTGGTTTTTCAAGGAAGGTAGATATCTGTGTAGTCTATATTCTCTATATTTATTTTAAATGAGATTTCTCTTTCTCTTTCCTGATGGACTTTATATGTAGTATAAAGGATTCTTGATTATTTCTTTCAATTTCCTTTATACTCTGCCACTTTGTTAATAATGTTAATTGTTTTGATCAGTTTTTTGGTTGATTCTCTAGAATTTTCTAGGGATACTACCATATCGTCTGCAAAAAAAAAAAATGGCTTTATTTACTCACTGTATATGCGGGTTACTTCAATTTCTTCTTTTTCTCTTATTGCTATAGCTAGAATTGCTAGTACAATATTGAATAATAGCAGTGATAGTGGCCATTTTTTTCATCCTTTACCTTATTGGGAAAGTGTCTAGTTTATATCCATTTTATTTAGTGTTTGCTGATGTTTTTTTTAAAGTTTATCTTTATCATTTGGAGAAATTTGTTATTTATTTTAATGTACTTTGGGGAATAATTTATTTTCCCAACTGCATTAATAATAATTTTCAACCTATATTTTCCAAAATGATAAGCTCCAATCCATCTCCTTTCCTCTCTTTCCACTCTCCACTTAGGTTTGGTAAGCAATTTTATCTGGGCCATGCATCTGCTCCTTAAAAAAAAACATTTCCATATTAGTCATTGTTGTAAGAGCACACTCATACAAAACAAAAAACCCCAAATAAAACTGTAAATATATTGGTATGAAAGATAGCATACTTTGATCTAAAACCATCCAACTCAACAGTTCCATTTCTGGAGGTGGATAGTATTCTCTGTTATAAGTCTTTTGGAATTTTCGCTGATATTGCATTGATGGTTCTCTAGTGTTTTTAATAGGAATACTTGTTGGATATTGTCAAAAGCTTTTTTCCATGTCTCTTCAAAAAATCTTTTGGTTTGGTTATTGATATGGTCGATTGTTGATGGTTTTCCTAATATAGAACCATTCCTACCTCTCCGGTATAAAATATACTTGATCATAGTGAATAATACTTGTGATATATTGCTGTAATCTTCCTGCTAATATTTTGTTTAAAATATTAAGTATATTTTCTGTAGTTTTCTTCCTCTGCTTTTGTTCTGTCTGGTTTAAGGCTAAATACAATATTTGCATTTGCAAAAGGAATTTGGTAGAGTTCTTCAGCTATTTTTTGAATAGCTAATAAAGCATTGTATTTAATTATTTCTTAATTGTTTACCAGAATCCACTTGTGAGAACCCATCTGGCTCTGAGGATTTTTTTTTCTTAGGGAGTTCATTGATTGCCTATTCAATTTCTTTTTTTTTTTTCTGAAATGGGATTGTTGAAGTACTCTATTTCACCTTCTGTTAATCTGGGCCACTTATATTTAAATATTCATGTATTTCATTTAGATGGTCAGATTTATTGGTATGTAACTGGGCAAAATACCCTCTAATAATTGCAATAATTTCATTTTCATTAGTTGTTTTAATCTCACCTATTTTCATTTCTTATAATTTGTTTTTCTAAACTTTTTTGGAAGTCTTCTGGGATTCATTTTGGCCTTGACTACCTTTTGTATTACCCTTTGAGGCTCCACATTTTTGTTTTTCAATTGCTGTCCTGTTCTGAGCTTATTTTGGTCATCTATGCTATTGAAATATTTTTCTTGTATCAAACTTTTTCTCTATCTTTTGTTCAGTTGGGGATTATTTTTGCTATATGCTGAAGCTTAGCACCTCAACTGTTGTGGAGAGAGTACTGTCCTATACTTAAATTGTACCTAGAGTTGTCTTAGCTCTTTCAGTCTAATTTTGAGCATTCTGCATAGAGGTGACCTTGTTTGCCTTCTTTGTGGAGTTTTGCAGCTATTCAGTTTAACTGATTTGAGGGGGTTCTACTCAGTCCCAAAGAAGCTGGACCTTGTTGAGTTGAGTTCTTCCCACTGATGCTTATTCTTTATTGAGTTGGTTTCTGCTCTTACTCTGCTGAGGTTAGACTTAGCTGACTGTTTTCTCTCTCTCCTGTCACCTGACTTATGTTGCCCATGAGTCCCACTAGGGCTTATTCAGCACTCCTTCCTAGTACCCCAGTGAGATCAGGTCTCCTAGCCCTCTGTCTATGATGTTCAGAGCCAGAACACTGTTTCATTCTTTCTTCTGTTACTTCTACCATTCCAACTTTTTAGAGACATTTTTGTTCTTCTTTGGTCATTTGGAGAGTAGTTGGCAGGCTTCAATTTATTCTTACTTTACCATCTTAGCCTGATCTGCTACTGCCACCACATTGGCCACTTATCTGGTGACAGCAGCTGGTATACCTGTTACAGCTTTTACCCCTATACTATTTCTCTATTATTTCATTCAAGTTCTTCTATTTATAATTTTTTTTTCCTTTTGAATTTTGCCTCTTCTTCCAGGCAAAATTCCCCTCCCTGAATTTACTTATCTCCTCCATTTCCATATACTTTGTTGTATGTATTTATGTATGTATATATGTATGTATATATTACACTGACATATAGGGCATGCACACAGACAAGTATATAATAACACATGTTTGTCTATGGATTTGGGAGTATATACATAAATAAGTCATTTTATCTGTATCATATGTATTAATATGATAAATAAATATGCATTCTCAGAAGAAGACTATATATATTTACAGTCTATTTTGGGATTTGTATATCCACAATTATAGCTATAATAATCTATACCTATATCTATCTATATCTACATCTATCTATATCTACCTATATCTATACCTATAGGTTAATAGATGATAGATAGATTAATATATACTACTAAATTTATATGTAGATATGCATTTTTATTTAGGTTTTTTATTTCTCTTATATTTCAAGAGGAATAATTAATAAATTCTATCTCTCCTAAATAGGTTAGGTTCTTTTTGTTTTGAAACTTTTCTAAGATAAAATAAAAACAACAAAAACTGTAGAAAATCACTTACTCTCATAGGTCACTGTGATAGGCTATTCCCAATGTTGATATCCCAGCATCTAAGAGTTATTTTATGAGTTCAAGGTCATAATGGATACAAAATAGAAGTAAATCAATATTTTGCAACCAAAAATAAACGTGCATATATTTCTAAAGGAAAGTTTTAAATACACTGTTTATATTTAGAATAGTTAACTTTTTTAATGTGATAACACATTTAATGTATATGTATGTACTTACATTTTAATGGAATCTGAGTCCCAGAGGCCATTGGAAAGGACTCCTCTCTTCAGTTATAGAAATCATTGCTCCAAGTCTACATGAATGCTATTGCACAGTTGAGGAGAACAAGAGAGACAAAACTCCACTCATTTCAGGAATTTTTAATATCTTCAGACATCCTGGAGTTTGTTCACTCTCCTTTGGAATCTGGAATTGTTTGGTGATTCTTCTGAGTTCTATCCTCAAGAAAGAAAACGTATGAGCCCAAAATAATTTCAGGTTACTGATGAGAGATTAATGCTCTTTGGAAAGCTGGTATGGAAGGAACTAGGATCTTTAGGGAATTTCTCTTTGGGTGGTATTTGAGAGTCACTCTGTTGACCTTATTTACCTTGCTTCCAATAGGAGAGGTACTTCTTTCTATATTATCTGGAACACATTCTCCTATATGTACTTTTTCCAACTCAAATTTTGATATCAATTTGAATAAATGGTTTCTCTCCTCTATGTTTCCTACATGTGTTCATTGTGATACTGGGAAGAAGGAAAGTCAATTCGAGATGCAGAGCTTGAATTATTCTTACTCAATTAATGATGTGATCAGAAATAATAAATTGTTTCCCCTAGATGAATAATAATTTAGAGATCCCAAAAATATACTTCTAGTCTAGGAGCCCCCCTTTTTATACCCAAGAAGAGCAGAGTGGTGTTTGTCTTCCTTATAGGAATTAAAATGTCCCATGGAGAAGGAAGGGAAGAGGTTATGCATGCCTATTCAGCTTCCTTTAAAAATACACATGTCTATACTACATTTGAAGGTCACTCCTTATTCATGTATCCATCTATCTACATGAAGAAAGACTTTAATATATATATATATACATATATATATATATGTATATATATATATATATGCCTATATTACATGGTGGCATATTTAGATGACATTCACATTTTTTAAAATCCTGTAGAGTAAGCATATACTCTTGCGCATTATGAGAAAAACAACAGTGACTACTAACTAGGAATTAAGAAATGAATAATAGGAGTCACAATTTAATTTTCCTTGGAACACTTCTACAAATAAATGGAAGTAGGAATTATAATGTCACATGGGAAGAGCACCTCGTAATATAGTTAAGGTAGAAGAGAAGGGTGAAGACTTAGGAACAATGTGAAATCAAAATAGAAAGTCCTATTTGAGGCAGATTATCAAGGAATTTAACACTAGGCTACTGAGAATTCATATTTTATCCTAAAAACAGTAGGGCACCATTTGATTAGAGAAATAATGTGGTTTTACTGAGGCTTTGGACAGTTTATTTCAATAGTTGTATGGATCTTGTTAACAAATAACAAAATACTTCAGGTGAAGTTGCTTTATTTATCTTACTTTCTTCATTGAAATTATAGGAAAACACTTCAAGAGGGGAAAAGGATGCCAAAGGCCATATCATCAAACCTTATCTTTATATAACAGAGCCATACAGACACCTTGGGTCCACTGAGGAAAAGCAGGAAAAAGGGCAGGTCTGAACTTCTGCTCTGAAATCATTTGGCAAGGCTAGATTTCAAAAGAATTACTTTTCTTTTTTAGGAGCTAACTTTTTCTCCAAGATAATAACCTAAAATATTCCTTAAGTGGACTCGAGATGTCTGGTCCAACTCCTCAGAAAAGCAAATCCTTGAGCCATATCTGCAAGGCTTAGCACTATTTTGGGCAAGAAACTTGAAGCTGTATCTTCATGGAAAAATGCATACTAAGAACAAAGATGCTGTATTTTCTGATGACTGAATTGTGTTCCCCCTCCTCTTTGCTACTCCATAATCCATGATTGGCTAACCATGTTTTAATGTCTATAATTCCTGACTGGCTTTCAATGATGTAATAATACTTCTTTAGTTACTAGAGAAAAATCTCATGTGTATTGGACCTACACTCAATAAAACGGAACCTGTTGCACAAAGATTTATTTTTCCTCTCCAGCCCATATTATTTACTCAGTCATTATGACTCCTTTTCCCTCTACTGTCTATTTCTGTTTCTCTGTGTGTGTGTGTGTGTGTGTGTGTGTGTGTGTGTGTGTGTGTGTGTCCATCTGTCCTTTTTGGCCTCTCTGAGTTGGTTCTCTGGGAAACCAGCAAATTTTTCCCTTTGGGCTGGCTCCTCAGCAGCCCGGCCAAACACATTTATATAGCTGAGAATACTGAAACTGAAATTGTCAATGATTTTACTAAAGTTATATTGTAAGTAACGATCAGAGATAAGATTTGATCTCAGGTCCTTTTACTCTGGAGCAAGAGTTCTTTTCAAGTACAAAATTAATTGCTACCTAACTTTGATTTTCCAAGTAATTAAAGAGGAAATAATCCTCATCTCATGTTTAAGCTTTTGTTAGTTCAATAGTTTTTTTTTTAATTGTCAGTCCATGTTCAAGTTTATTATTTTAAGGTTTCACTATTGTGCTTTAAAGAATCATAAATTCTTCAAAGAAGCAAGAATCACTCAAGCATATTTGTTTCATTAAATTTTTTCTGATTAAAGCAGGCATGGGTGCTATGCACTAAAATTGCCATGAAATTGAATGTTATGTCTTTTATATTTTAAGTATTTCAATGTGGTTTAATATTATTTGAATAAATGTGTATTTTTCTGATGGTCCTTTTATTGTAAGGACAAATATCATACAATTTTATATTGATATTCTAAACAGTGCTTATGTTTTTCACTTGGTAGATATTGATAAATATTTGTGAATAAGAACTATTTTCCTGATGTTAATAACATTACTGTCTACTTATCAGGGTTATTTTTTACCTCTAATTACATATATATATATATATGTATATATATATATATATATCTGTGTGTGTGAATATGTATATGTATATATATGTTCTGACATTTCATCCTTTAGAGTTTGTTGCTGTTCCCTCTAAGTATAGTTCTTCTAGCTCCCTAGGTGATAATAACAATTCTTAAGAGTTATCAATATCCTCAGTTCTTGTAGGGATACAAATCATTTTAACTTATTGGTCCCTTAAAAAAAGTTGTTTCTTTGTTTTTGTTTTTTTGTATTTCCCTTTTCTTAATTACCTTTTGGTGATTTTCTTGAGTTCTGTGTTTGGTCATTAAATTTTCTGTTCAAGACCAGTCTTTTCTTAATTAATGCTTGGAAGTCTTCTATGTTATTGAATGAACATACTTTCCCCTGCAAGAATATAATCAGCTTTGCTGGGTAGTTGATTCTTGGTTGTAGACCTAGTTCCCTTGCTTTCCAGAATACCATATTACATGCCTTTTGGTCCTTCATTGTAGATGCAGCCAGATTCTGTGTTATCCTAACTATGGTTCCATGGAATCTGAATGATTTCTTAGCAGCCTGTAATATTTTTCCTTGGTCTGGTAGTTCTTGAATTTGACTATAACATTCCTGGTTGTTGTCAGTGGGGGATTAAGTACAGTAGGTGATCAGTATATTATTTTCATCTCCACTTTTCCCTGTTGCACTAGTATGTCAGGGGCAGTTTTCTGGGATAATTTCCTGTAGAATGATGTCCAGGCTTTTTCGTTTGTCATCTTCCAGTAGACCAATGATTCTTAAGTTGTCTCTCCTAGATGTGTTTTCCAGATTTTTGTTTTGTGAATGAGATGTTTCATATTTTGCTCAATTTTTTCATTCTTTTGATTTTTTTATAGTTTCCTGCTACCTTGTGAAGTTATTTGCTTCTAGTTGTTGGATTCTAGTTTTTAAAGACTGAATTTCATCCCTGGATTTTTGGTCATCCTTCTCCATCTGGTCTGATTTTCTTTGGCAGTCATCTTTCATCTTCTTTGTCCCATCTTTCATCTCCTTTGCCTCATTTTCAAGCTGATCAATTTTGCTATTCAAGAAACTATTTTCTGTTTCCAGATGATTTATTTTGCTTTTTATGTTCTTTTCCCAGTTGTCTTCAGAACTGTGTCCAATTCACTGGGGTTTCTGTGTTTTTGCTTAGTGTTCCTTGATCTTCCTCTGTTCCATTTGCTCTTTGTTCATTGCCTGGATAGAAGCTGCTGATTGTAATGTATTTTTTATTTTTCTGTTGTTTGCTCATATTTCCCCCATCTTACTCTGCCTATATTTGCCTATATTATTGCTCCTGTCATTATGTGTTGGATTGTGGGTTTGGGTTGTTCTGTCCTGGAAGGGCTTCTTCTCTGTTCTGTCAATTGATCAGGTTAGTCAGATCTTCCCCAGCTGACAGCAGAAGATGAAAGGGAGATGGGTTTCTTACCCTATTGTGAAGATTGATGTCTGTAGTTTGTTGCAGCTTTTGCCCTTGGAGTTTAGTCATCAAGGCTCTCAGATCAGTCTATGAGGGAGAGGTGTTGGACACTGAACTTCCCTGCCCTCTGAAGGTTTCTTATCTGCCCTATTTATGAGATTGAGACAGGGTGGAGGAGTTGATCTGAAAAGTTGGATGTGCCCCAAGGCCAAAACCTCCAGAAAATGAGGGGGGGCAAGATAGAGCATCTTGGCTGCAACTAGGCTGCCTTATCTGCTTTTCTCCTCCAGGTGCCTCTACCCTGCCTGTGTACTAAGTCCTAAACCTGGCTGGCAAGGTACTCCTTCTAGACTAGTGCCCTTGCCCACCCAGAGATTCCAGCCTCTGCTGGAGCCTCAGTGCTATAGGTGGGGGAAGACTGGACCTTCCCCTTAAACCCACATATTCTAGAATTCAGACTTTTGGGGGCCATATCTTTTAAGTTGGGTCCAGGAGGAGGGTTCCCTAGATCTGTCCTATTTTTAGATTTGATTTTCAGTCTCCTCAAAGCATTGTGTTTTTGATTGGTGAGGAAGGGTTTAGGGAGGTCTGAACTGTTGCTGTCTCTAACTCACTATCTTGGCTCTTCCTCACATCAGAGTTATTTTTCAAGGATATAATGAAGTCCAGCATCTCAATTACTTTGAAATTGAAATTGAAATAACTAATTTTATCCTTTGGTATCATAGAAAAAACATTAGTTTTAAAGTTGGAGAACATGGATTAAGTGCTGTCACTACATGTGTGACCTTAGACAAATAATTTACCCTCTCTTATCCTTAGTATCTACATCTGTATAAGTAGGATGTTGCATTAAATGGCCCTCTAAAGTACTTTCCAGCTCTTTCATTTCAGATTTTTACTAGCAAAAATTATTTTTTTGTTTTACAAATGAGATCAAAACTTAAATGATTGACTCAACTCTTCATTGCTGATTGATTAACTGTAAAGACTCAAACTAGTCTTTTCATAAGATCACTTGGTTCATTATTCTTTTTATAGCAAGGAAGAATCTGGAGAAGTTATAGGGCATTTCCAGAGCAATATTGTTCTTTAAAATAAAAGCAATTGCATTTATATTCCTTGAATTTCAATAGTCTTAGTACACTTTGGTGCTTAAAGCTTTAAAAGTCTTTAATTAAATCTTTAATTCAATTATTTCCAGTTAGATGCTATTTATTCCTTTATTATATTAATGCCAGTGAAGGAAGGTTCTATATCAATTTATTTTCTAGCCAATAATATTTTTCAAAAGAATTAGTAAGCAGGAAATGGAGGGTTTTGCATATGGAAGATTTGGGCTAAAATGTTAGTTCTGTTAACTGCAAGCTATGTATTCATGGACAATAATAAAATCTTATAATGTTCTAGTCATTTATGTTCTAGTCAATTATGGACAAAGACTTAACCTAGTATCTTTGAATGGAATTATGATTCCAGGAATTTTAAGAGAGAGAGAGAGAGAGAGAGAGTTTTTATGAGCTTTTAGTTCCTGTAGTCTATTATTTTCACAACAGAAGAGGGAAAAATCATGTTATATAGCTTCCTTTAGGCAATTGTAAAAGATGCCTAAATGTGCTATTCTTGTTCTTGTCTTTTTTTTTTCAATTGAAAAATTTAAAATATATATATATATAGAGAGAGAGAGATCACTAATACTCCTTTGAAGAAGTTCTGTATTTGAGTTTCTTTGTAGAATTTTGATGTAGATTGTGTATTAATTAATATTTTACATCTGATATGTAATCAATGAAGATGAGTTTTTGAAAATTCTAATGTTTTGGTTAATGGTTTCTTTTCCAGAATTTAGCAAATCAAACATATTTTGAGTAATAAATACTAGATGAAAGATCAGAAGCCTACAAATAAATCTACCTAAGGGATGCTTTCGATGCTCCTATTCATACTCTTTGATTCCTGCCCACATGAAAACATACCTGGTTTCTTTTCTTCAAAACAATTCAGAAAATCTCAGAGTAAATTTCAACAAAAACAATTACATAAATAACCATTGTCATGTTCTCCAACATTTTCCTGAAACATGATGCATCATCTTCCAAGATCTGTGATAAATAATACTTCATTTTGTAGCTACACAATTCCATTGATGGGAAACTCATTGAAAAGGAAGGGGAATTAATCTTTTATAGGACTCATGTCAGCCCATTATATTTTTATATTCTCCCAATTGTTAAAAAGTAATTCCCTCTATAGAGACAGAATATGCCTCCTCAGATGGTTAGCTTTTGGACTTCAATTCCTCTCTTTTTCATGAAATAAAATGAATCAAAATCTGTCTTTCCTCTTCAAAGCTACTTGATAATTCTTCAACTATTTGGTGATAATTAACCTATTGCCAGTGAGTCTCCCTATTCTAGTGCTAAGCCAATATCCTGAGTCAAAGATCTGACTTCATTTTTTGAACTCAAAATATAGAAGTCAGAATTATAGTTAGAGAAATAAGACATCCAGTCTGTGTGGCATGAAAAAATGCCAAATAGGTGACAATGGGGTTTGTATAATTACTTAAGAAAGATAATTAAAAGAATGAGATATACAGAGCATGTTTCTAAACTGAATTTTGAAACATTTTGCTGAAATGGTTAACAAATTCCAGAAATAGAGGTTAAGACAAGGGGCATCTACCTTTCTTCTTTCCCTTCTTGGACCACTTTGTTATGGCACAGTAAGCCTAAGGCATCAGTCTCCTTATGTTACATTCCTGAGAGTTCATGGAAACAAGAAATAAAAAGGGAAATATATAAGTACTTTCAGCATTGTAGTAATTTTTAATACTATGCCTCCTACTGTTATATCTTATTTAAATCACAGCATTACAACTTATCAAACTATTAAAGAGGAAACATGAGTTTTAAAAACCGCTTAATTAGATTTCTTCTTACATTTGTGACAAATAGTTTAAAATAAAGAAAAACAGTAGTTCACTACAATAAATTAACATTTCAACTATATTAATGCAGCATGTGGTACATATAGGCCTTCATCTGTGGAATGCAGGGAAAATGGTTATTTTTCTAAACTCTTCTTTGCAGCCAAACTTAATCACTATAATTCAGAATTCAGTAGTTTGATTTTTTTGTTGGAAGAGATTTTTTTCTTTCCTCTAAGTTTATTTTATTTTTTTGTTCTGTGGTGGTGTTGTCTAGGTTCTACATATTTCACAGTTCATCGATTCATCTAATTCTTCAAAGGATTTCCTGAATTTTCCTAGGTCATTTCTTATTGTATACTACTGATCTATAGCAAGCATGCACCAATTTTTTTAAATTAGTTGCCAACTGATGCTTATATATTTTGTTAGTTTGCTACTACAAAGTATTACCATTAATAATGATCTTATTTTTTAATATTTAACCTACTGTAAAGATTAAAATTAATATTCACTACTTCAGGTATTATTTTAATACTATTTATTAAAATCAACTTAGAGCAGAGAGAAATTAAAAAGAACCAGAGAAACAAAAAAACAGAGAAAAGTCAAAAAGTCATTCCCTCCTTCATGCTAATACAAAGCCAAGAAAGACCAAATGGGAGGAAAATGAAACTCCATTCATATAAGGAGATGCAAAAACAGGAGAAGGAAAAGAGAATTGTGGGAAATGTAATCTCTAGGGTTCAAGATTCTAAATCAATACACTACAAATTATGGTAAGATAAAATCACATTCAGATTTGGAAATCTTTTCAAATTATGAATCAAATGTGAGAGATTTCAGGAATTTAATAGCATTGGCTATTTTCTCCTGTGAAGATGAATTCAGGATTTTATCCTGAGATAAGAAGAGACAAAGTTTTCTGTATTCCTGGAACTCTGTACAATGTTATATATTTTATGGAAGACTGGGGTAGTTATGGGGTGACACCTACTATGTAAACCAGATATTCATTTAGCTCCTAGAACCCATGAACTTGAATAATACAACTAATACATCATTTTACAGTTTTAGCTTGGATGGACTCTAGCACTTTTCCTATTGCACTGATTTAGTGCATTCCCAAATACATCCCTAAACATGAGAGAATTGAGCATGACATCCTTTGTTACTAGGGAAAAGCTAAATACCTCTCTTGATAGAAAAGACCCAAACTACATAGTTTCACTTTAATACCTAGCAGTATCTCCACAGTTACTGCTATGTTATCCTCTGTGGAATTTCCTTGTGTAATACAGCAAAGAAAATATCATCCAATACTCAACATCTCTGGATTCACTCCCTTCTGTTATGTATATGTGTTTTGTAGGTGAAATAGATATCTAACATACTTCTTCTGTCTCATAATGCAATTGGAAAAAGATCAAGGAGCAGCCCAACAAGATAATTTAGAGATGAGGTGAGATACAAAGGAGGAAAAAAACATAGAAAGAGACATATAACAAAAGAAAACAAATTGTGCTTATAACTCAAATAGGTTCCCAAATAACTGAAGGAATAAACATGTTATATAAAATTTAACAAGCACCCACAGTGAAAAAGGAAGTAGAGGATTAATTATAAGAGACAATTATAAATAGTAGGCAAGTAACAAGAAATTCTGTAATATGTTATGAGGAAGAGATAAGTTTAGTAGGAAAATGAGGTTAGCAGATGTCAGATGCATGAGACCTACAGAGAAAACTCTGGAATGTTGGAAGTAAAGGTGTTGCTGGAACTCAATGGGGTTGCTTGGCTCTCTGGATGCAACTGGGGAGTGTGGCTTCCTGCCCTCTGGCTTCTGATCATATCCTGCTTTCCTATCTTGCTTGTTATCCCCTTGCTGTTTCTTTGGGAGAAGAAATCTGTAATCCTGAACCAGCTATCTGCTCTGTCAGTAAGCTGAGGTCTGGGTCCATTTGGACCTGGGACCTACCCCAGACATTGCCAAATCTGTCATAGACTATCACCACTAATAATAACCAAGAGAGGGTCTAGTGAAGGTTATTTTGAACAGGGCCTGGGTTTATAGATTAGAGAGGAGAGGGTGATAAGTGTAGACTAGTAAATATTTGTAGACCCTCTGCAAGGAGGTATAAGCCTGGGTTTTATAAATAGTGAATTAATGACAGGGATTCCCTTTACCCTTCAACCCTCTTATTCTCTCTCTCTCTCTCTCTCTCTCTCTCTCTCTCTCTCTCTCTCTCTCTCTCTCTCTCTCTCTCTCTCTCTCTCTCTCTCTCTCTCTTAATAAATTACACCTTCCATTTACTGTGACTGAGTAAATCTGTGTGTTGGTCCCAAACCAGGTTATCACTAAACCCTCTCTTGGTCATTCTGGATCTTCTTGATATGGTTTAGGGTTTTCAGGCATCTCTTTGCAAACATTTCATTCTCTGGATTTTAGGAGTTAGCAAACTTCTTTCCTTGAAGATCTTTCTCAAACAAAAAAAATATATCTAGGATTTTTATGAAAATTCATAAAATGTACCTAATCTTTTTGATGGTGGGCAAGGAGTTTGGGACATATCATCCCACAAGTTGTTAGTGGGAAAAGTGTAGGTTGACAATTAAGGATGACTGAAACAGAACTAGAGGTATAAATTTTTTATAATAAAGAGAAATTTTAGAATTTGGGATCATTAATATGGAGAACTTCCAATTATTAGTAAAATTAAAGAAAATCAATTAATCCCTGACTCTGTTTCCTCTTTCCTAAGTATTATTTACTGATTATTTTAAAGATAAACCATAGATAAAATGGTATTTCATATTTTTCTCTATTTCAATTTAGCAGAATGTTATTTTTTCTCTGAACTTTGACTCCTATACTTATTTTAGAGAGATTGAATGGTTTTAAAAGATAACTGTCATATTCTGGTTGATTTTCAGTGCTACTTAATTAACAGCCTAAATGTCTAGGTCAGGCTGTCATAAACAGTAGAAGCTGTGAAGCAAGATTTTTATCTTTCAATTGTTCCAGAGGGCATACTGCTGTGATACTAGGGCATACTAGGCCAGGAGTGAAGACTCAGGCTGAACATTAATGTTTTTAATGAGATTCTACAGAAAGTCATCATGAGCTTCATGAGTTTTTATACCCAAAAAACTCATAATTTTGTTCATTTATATTATAAACATCTAGCAAATCAATTAATTGAAAAGACATGCATCCAAATCAGTAATACCCCCACCAAAAAGGAAAATACATTTTTTAAATTTTCTGTAAAAGAGGATTCCCTCATCAGAGAAGAAATTTTATAGAAGGAATTATACCACAATCCAATTAATCATCATTAATTCTATGACTTGATGGTTCATTTAAAATTGCCCTCCCTGAATGACAGGTGGTGGGAAGTGGACATTATCACACAAAATCCCATGTGAATTAGGCTAATTTACTCTACTTATTAATTAGTGATATATTCAACACAAGTGTTGATAAGATAGTGATATGACCTTTAAACATACATGCAAAGAAAGCAAAAAGGGGAAATGTAAACTATTTTCACATTTGAACATGTGTAACAATCAAGTACACAAAAATTACTTGATAAAACTCAAAAAATAATAAATTTCACCTAGAAAAACAAAATAACAAAAACATCAAGGAAGTAATAAAAAATGAAGGAAGGTGGCTCATCAATACCAGATATTGAACTATATTATAAAGTGTCCACCATCAAACAGTCTAATACTGGCTAATAGAGTAGTAGATTGATGGAATAGTTTAGGCACTCAACATATGATGCTAAATAACAATTGTAACTTTGTGAATGACAAATACAAAGATCCAAGTTTCTGAAAGAAGAAATCACTATTCAATAAGAAAAATTCAGAAAACTTGAAACCACCATAGCAAAAAGTAGGCATAGAACACCTCAATATATCAAAGTAAAGTTAAAATGGATACATGATTTAGAAATAATGGATGGGAGGAAGAGTCAAGATGGCAGCAAGGAGGCAGTGAAAATTCAGAACTCTGAAAACCCTTCCTTACCAATTACAAACTAAATGTAATTAGGAGACTGAAAATCAAACCCAACAATAGGACAGAGCCAAGAAATCCTCCTACTAGACTCAATTTAAACGGTATGCCCCCAAAAGCCAGATTTTGAGAACACTCAGGTTTAAGGGGAAGGAAGAAGAAAGGTCCAAGGACCCCACATAAACCTAAAACTCTGAACTTCCAGCGGTAGCTGGAACCTCTGAGCAGGCAAGTGTGTTGGTCTGGAGGGAGTGTCTTGTGGGAAAAGCTGGGACAGGCTCAAAGCATTGAACACAGACAGTGGGGAAGCAGTTGGAGAAGAAGCACAGAGCAGGAAACCTAATTACAGACACTGAGACACTCCATATTGCCCCCCTTTTCCCAAGATTTGGCCTCAGGGCACATCTAGCTCTGCCAGTTCAATTTAGCTGGGCTTAAGCCTTCAGAGGGCAGGGAAGCTCAATCTCCAACACCCCTCCCCCACAGACTGCACTGAGAGATTTGCTGACTAAGCTCCAAGGGGGAAGGCTTGCAGAAAAGCCCAAAGCCACAGAACCAACACAAAATGAGAGGAGCAACAGTGCAGGCAACTATGTGGGGACAAAAATGGGCAAGTATAAGCAAACAACAGAAAAAGAAAAAAAAAATAAATTACCACCCACAGCTTCTATCCAGTTAATGAACAAAGAGCAAATGCAATAGAGAAGAATGAAGGGACATCAAGCAAAAACACAGAAATTCCAGCTAATTGGACACAGGATTTAGAAGAACTCAAAATACAATTCATAACCAAATTAAGAGAGACTGAAGATAATTGGATAAATAACTTACTAAGTAAGATAAGTCATCTGGAAATAGAGGCACTTGAACTAAAACAAAAAAAAAATAGTGTATTGAAAGCCAAAATTAATCAGCTTGAAAAAGAAGCAATGGAGATGAAAGAGGAGGCAAAGAAAATGAAAGATGATCTCCAAAGAAAATCAGACCAGAAGGAGAAGGATGACTGAAAAACCAGGGATGAAATCCAGTCTTTAAAAAACAGAATACAAAAATTAGAAGCAAGTACCTTCACAAGGCAGTAGGAAACTATTAAACAAAATCAAAAGAGTGAAAACTTTGAGGAAAATCTGAAGCATCTCATTCACAAAACAGAATATTTAGAAAATCGTTCCAGGAGAGAAAACTTAAGAATCATTAGTCTACCAGAAGATCATGACAAAATAAAAAAAGCTTGCACGTCATCCTACAGGAAATTTTCCAAGAAAACTGTCCTGATATTCTAGAACAAGAAAGAAAATTGAATATTGAAAGAATCCACAGATCAGCTCCTGTACTTAATCCCCCACTGACAACATCCAGGAATATTATAGCCAAACTCAAAAATTATCAAACCAAGGAAAAAATACTATAAGCTGCTAAAAAGTCATTCAGATACCAAGGAACTACAGTGAAGATAATACAGGATCTGCCTGCATCTACACTGAGGGACAAAAAGACAAGGAATATGATATTCCAGAGAGCAAGGGAAGTAGGTCTACAACCAAGAATCAATTACCCAGAAAAACTGAATATATTCTTATAGGGGAGAATATAGATGTTTAATAAAATAGAAGAATCGCAAGCATTTGTAAAGAAAAGACCAGACTGGAACAGAAAATTTGATGCAAAAACACAGAACTCAAGACAATCATCAAAAGGTAATTAAAAAAGAGGGAAAAAACAAAAACAATACAAAACAAAAACAAAACTAAAACAACTTTTTTAAGTGACCCAATAATTTAAAATGATATGCATCCCTATAAGAAAAAGAAGACATTGGTAACTCTTAAAAATTGTTATTATCTAACCAGTGGAATCATGCGTCGGATATGGGAGAGGGAAAGGCGGGGGGGGGGGGAGGGGAGGAAAAGAAACGATCTTTGTTTCCAGTGAATAATGTATGAAAACAACCAAATAAAATAATATTAAAATTTAAAAAAAAAAAAAAAATTGTTATTATCACCTGGGTAGCTAGAAGAATTATACTTAGAGGGAATAGTGACAAACTGTGTAGGATGAAATGCCAAGACATAAATATGTATATAGATATATGTATGCACAAATATAAATGTATATATATATATATATATATATATATATATATATACAAGTAGAGCTAAAAAAGAGGTTAATACAAAGAGAAATGGGAAAAGAAACAAAATGGAGTAAATTTATATTTCACAAAAAAGCACAAGGCGGGGGGGGAAAACATCAATACACTGGAAGAGTAAAGAGGTTGGAGATAGGAAATACTCAATTCTTACATGCATTGAAATTGTCTCAACGTGGGAAGAACAATCAAATACATTGGGGCAAAAATATATTTGTACCCTATAGGGAAGTAGAAGGGTAACAAATAAAAATTACATGATTATCTCAATAGATGCAGAACAAGCCTTTGACCAAATACAACACTCATTCTTATTGAAAACATTAGAAAGCCTAGGAATAGAAGGGCCTTTCCTAAAAATAATGAACAGTTTATATCTAAAACAATCAGCAATCATCTGCAATGGGGATAAACTAGATGCATTCCCAATGCGATCAGGAGTGAAACAAGGAAGCCCATTATCACTTCTATTATTTGCCATTGTACTAGAAACACTAGCAGTAGCAATTAGAGAAGAAAAAGAAATTGAAGGTATTAAAATAGGCAATGAGGAGACCAAGCTATCACTCTTTGCAGATGACATGATGGTGTACTTAAAGAGTCCTAGCGAAGCAAGTAAACAGCTAGTAGAAATCATCAACAACTTTGGGAAATTTTCAGGATATAAAATAAACACACATTAGTCATTAGCATTTCTATATAGCTCCAATACATCTCAGCAGCAAGAATTAGAAAGAGAAATTTCATTAAAAATCACCATAGAAAATATACAATACTTAGGAATCTATCTGCTGAGACAAAATCAGGGAGTATACGAATACAACTACAAAACACTCCCCACACAATTAAAACTAGCTCTAAATTGGAAAAACATCAATTGCTCATTGGTAGGATGAATTTACATAATTAAAATGACAATCCAACCCAAATTAATTCACTTATTTAGTACCATAACCACTGAATTACCAAAAAACCTTTTTTACTGAATTAGAAAAAATCACAGCCAAGTTCACTTGGAAGAAAAAAAGGTCAAGGATATCCGGGGAAATCATGAAAAATAAAAAGCCAAGGAAGGAGGCCTTGCTGTCCCATATCTCAAACTATACTATAAAGCAGTGGTCAACAAAACAATTTGGTACTGGCTAAGAGACAGGAGGATCAGTGAAATAGACTTGGGGTAAGTGACCTCAGCAAGACAGTCTACGATAAGCCCAAAGATCCAAGTTTTGGGGACCAAAATCCACTATTTGATAAAAAACTGTTGGGAAAATTGGAAGACAGTATCAGAGAGATTAGGTTTGGTTTAACATCTCATACCCTACACCAAGATAAACTCAGAATGGGTGAATGACTTGAACATAAAGAAGGAAACTATAAGTAAAAATAGATGAACACAGAATAGTATATATGTCAGATCTTTGGGAAAGAAAAGATTTTAAAACCAAGGAAGAGCTAGAAAAAAATCACAAAATATAAAATAAATAATTTTGATTAAATCAAATTAAAAAGGTTTTGTACAAACAAAACCAAAGCAAACACAATTAGAAGGGAAGCAACAAATTGAGAAATACTCTTCATAACAGAAAACTCTGACAAAGCCTAGCTACTCAAATTTATGAAGAGCTAAATCTTTTGTACAAAATATCCAGCCATTCTTCAATTGATAAATGGGCAAGGGACATGAATAGGCAATTTTCAGTTAAAGAAATAAAAATTATTAATAAGCACATGAAAAAGTGTTGTAAATATCTTATAATTAGAGAGATGCAAATCAAAACAACTCTGAAGTATCACCTCACACCTAGAAGATTGACTAACATGACAGCAATGGAAAGTAATGAATGCTGGTAGGGGTATGGCAAAGTCTGGACATTAATGCATTGCTGGTGGAGTTGTGAATTAATCCAAAGATTCTGAATGGCAATTTGGCACTATGACCACAAATTGTGGTATATGTTGGTGATGGAATACTATTTTGCTCAAAGGAATAATAAACTGGAGGAATTCCATGGGAACTGAAATGATCTCCAGGAATTGATGCAGAGCAAAAGAAGCAAAACCACGAGAACATTGTAAACAGACTATAAATAAATAAATATACTGTGGAACAATAGAATGTAATAGACTTCTATATTAATGGTAATGCAGTGATCCAGAACAACTTAGAGGGATTCAGGAGAAAGAATATCATCCACATTCAGAGGAAAAACTGTAGAAGTAGAGACACAGAATAAAAACAACTGCTTGATTACATGGGATGAGGGGATATGATTGGGAATATAGACTCCAAATGAACAACATCAACGACATGGAAATAGTTTTTGATCAAGGACATTTGTAATACCCAGTGGAATTGTGCGTCAGCTACAGGAATCGTGGGGGGAGCGAAAGGAGGGAAGAATATGATTCTTGTAACCAAGGAATAATGTTCTAAATTGACTAAATAAATAAATACATTTAAAAAAAGAAATAAGGAATGAGACCATAAACAGTTAAGGGGATCACAAAATAATTTTGTTTCTCAGACCATTGGATAAAAGAAGAATTTATTTCTAAACAAGACAAAGAGAACATTTAAAGAAATAAAAGAGGTAATTTTGACTACATTAAATTAAAGTTTTTGCCCAAGTAAAATCAATGCAACAAAGATTAAAAGATAAAGAATATGAGAATCAGGCCCAGATATGAGAGATCCTGTGTTCAAATTTGGCCTCAGACACTTCCAACTGTGAGACCCTGGGCAAGTCACTTAACCCCCATTGTCTAGCCCCTACCAGTCTTCTCCCTTAGAACCAATACCCCATATTGATTCTAAGATGAAAGGTAAGGGTTAAAGAAAAAAAATAAAGAACAAAACGCAAAAATATAATTTATCATGTATCTCTGAAAAAGGCCTCTTTTATCATATATAGAGAGAACTTAATCAAATTTAGAAGAATGCAAAATATTCCTCAAAAGACAAATATTCAAAGGACATAAATAGGCAATTTTCAGATGAAGAAACTAAAACTATTTATATTCCTTTGAAAAAATTATGTCAAATCACTATTAATTGCCCAAAGGCAAATTAAAACAACTCTGAAGTACCCCCTTATACCTTGCATATTGGCTGACGACAAAAAAATTCCTAAATTTTGGAAGGGGTGTGAAAAAATGGGACACTAATACACTTTTGGCAGAGCTATGACCTTTTACAATCATTATAAAGATCAGTTTGGAACCATGGCCAAAGGGCCATAAAACTAGACATTCTCTTTGACTCAGAAAATTATTATATCTGTATTCAAAAAGGGTTAAAGATGGGGGAAAGGACCTGCTGGTTGGGGGCACTGTGAGAGGAGTGCTGAGCTTCCATCACTGAAGAAGGAAGTAGAGAGAGAGAGGTAGAAAGATCAGTAGATAGGGAGATGAAGAGATGAAGCAAAGGCCAGAGAGGCATGACATCCATGTACTCCATTTATATTGATGAAGAGTAAGACTTTTGTAGAAAGCAGAATATTAAGCATTGCAATATTCTTGGGGGAGGGTGTTACTTTCACACAGGATAATTTTCATTAAAATGTCTTCACAGAAGACTGTTACCATAGTTGCTATTACAAACATAAGCAAGTTGAGAAAGAGTCATGAATAATGTATTCTACATACTTAGGGAAAGGCAAGTTTGGTATTTTCAGTCATGATATTACAAAGACTACTTTGCTCATCAGAATGAGAAGGGACTCAGGGTTTAATGATGACCTTTGTCAGAGAGTGCCTTTGTGTGAAAGATTGGGACTTTTCCAGAAATCTCAGGTAAGCATGGCTGCTTTCCTCAGTGGGTCTAATCTGTCCTTTATATATCCTCACATCTGCTTGAACAAAAATATTTATAGCAGCTCTTTTCGTGGAGGCAAAGAACTAGAAACCATCAATTGGAGAATGGCTGAACAAGTGGTGCCATATGATTGTAAAGGGATAGTATTTTTCCATAAGAAATGAAAACCTAGATGTTCACAAATTATCTAGAAAGACATATGAAATGATTCAAACTTAAATCCACAGAATTAGAACATTGTATACAGTAGCAATAATATTGTATGAGGAACAACAGTGAATGATTTAACTGTCATCAACAAGGCAGAGAACCAGGACAACAGGAACTCATGGTGAAAAGTGATAAATATTGCCAAAGAAAGAATAATCTGAATGCAGATTGAAGCTAAGTATTCTTTGTTTTATTTCTTCCATTACACTTTTCCCAAGGGTAAATAATGTTTCCTGTTTTACAACACAATGAATATGGAAATGAGAAAGAGAGAGAACATAAATTACTAAATGTCAGAAAATGAGTATTTAGAATTATTTTATCATGTAACTTGGAAAATATAAAAATAAAAAAAGAGAAAGGGAAAAATTCAACATGTGCAACTTACCTCCAGAGAATGAACTGAAAGGTGGAAGAAGAAAGAAATCCATATGACCATGTCTGTCTCCTGAATGATGCTTTCTTTGATGCAGAGTTGGGAGAGGGTCTGGGATCCTTCTAAATATGTTTTTTATTAATAATAACTATTTTTAAAAGGCATGTGCAACCAAAGGTTAAAAACTGTATGGAGATTTAAGTGCTCATTGACTAGTGCTTGAAAAGTCTCTTAGCTGAAGGTTATTTGGTATTAAATATGTCTCTGGAACTGTTCATGATCTTCAAAGCTCACCCAGAATTAAGGAAGACAACCTAGGTATCAGGTTCATTAGAATTGGCTAATGCTGGCATAGATACAAAAATAGATTTAGTTTTAAAATTACTTACTAACTTCCATCACCAAATCCTTATGAAATCTCCTTAAACTTTAAACACTGAATTCAAGTTTCCAAATGACGCACACTATACCAGCCAGAGAATGACTTTTAAGCAAAAGTTATGCAAAGTTCATTAAATGCTCTTATTTCTTTATTCTTTTTCTCCTAATCCCCAGTAAACATCCTCTTGCCTGATTTCAGTCCTTTCCCTGCCTTTTTTCTTTGTATTCATTTCCCCATTATCCAGAGGGTTTTAAATCCCTGACTTTCATGAATTAGGTGCAACCCAATTAAGGAACATCATGGCAATTTTAACCCCAAGGAAAAAGGCAGCATTTCCTGGGAAGACACATATCATTACAGTTGTAAAATCTTTCATTCAGGAATGTGACACTTTCTTCTCCTATCAGCTCACTCAGCATGTCTTGGACTCTATCAGGGTATTTTCCAAGTGGAGGAGTCTGGAAACAAGACTTTAGCATATCTGAAAGGAGAGCCACAATCCCACAGAAGATGCCTGTGACACCTCCAGTAATCAAAATTTGAGGTGCACTGAGTTCATTAACACTTTTGTCTTCTGGGATTAAGAGATTTTTCACACTCTAAAATTATGAGGTATATCCCACTGCAAAGAATATTTCATAAGATCTTAAGCATATTTAGTTTGTAATAGCCTCTTATTCTAGATTCCTGATATTTTTTAGCATAGTCCAAAGCACCTGTGTATTTTGATTCCTCAAAAATAAATCTTGAATCTGAAATACATATATGATTCTTTCTCCAGGTGTCATAATTACTGTTATGAACATAGATAACATTCCAGCTTCAAATAACTCTGGATAATTCTGCATATCATCTGGATTCTGCTGGTGAAATCCACCCCCCCCATCTAAAGCCAAAGGAGCATATAGCAAATATGAATGTTACACCAACCATGCAAACAGTCATTCCTTGTGTCAAGCCTTGAAGACCTATTTTAACAAGTATCTTTCTGAAACAGTTGAATGCTCCAGAGCAGAGATAAGACTTTCCTATTGTGCTTTTCATTTGAGTTTTGAGTCCTTAACCTTACCTTCATTATGTCTCAGGAGCTCCATGAACATCAGGCTCATGCTGCCAAAGCCCACAATTCTAGTTTTTCAAAGGTTCCTCTCCTTCATACACCAAGGTGCAGGTTTTTCAAGACTTTGTCTTGTGCTGACTCCAACCTTTGACTTTTCCATTGGGGTAAGGAGACCCAAGTCACTAAACACTTTCTAAATTTTTATGGAATGATGTAATTCATATCTTTTAAAATAATTTAGTCCAAAGCATTCATTTTATAGATGATAGAAAATTAAGTAGCAGAAGGGGAAAATAATTGTATATGATTATACAGTTAATTAATGGTTGAATTTATGTTTGGACCTATATATCCATATTCCAAATTCAGCAGTTTAAATATTGTATCTTTACACATTCTATAAAATTATTAAAAATTAAATTTTCTAGGTAATGGAAGACCTAGAAGGAAAGCAAATCTTCATGTCAGAGATCAATCCGATCAAATATCACTTTGGGTGAAAAGCAATGGTTAAGGCTAATGGATCTGGCTATTAAGAGCTTCTGGGTCTGATAACACATTGTCAATATTGATTATTTCTTAACAATCAGTTCTTGACATCTCATACCCTTCCAAGATCCTTTTTGTTATTTATGTCCTGACTCAGCCTTAACACTTCTGAAATGTTTCATAATAACTTTATGTTCTTATATTTTGTACTTTGGTGGTATAAGAATATTTTTAATTCACAGACTTTACCTGATCTGTCTCCATCAGTATTTCAAAATCACTTCTTGGTATTGAAAGTGAAGAAATTTAAAAATTCACAACATTTAAGCACTTTGTTCAAAATGCATGCAACCTCCTTCCCAGTCATCCCTCAATTCTTTCATTTGTCAAACAAAAAGCTACAAATAATCCTTTCTAAATTGACTCTAACAATATGAGAAGTTCTTGGAAAGAGGGGCAACTGACAGTTGCTTACATTTTTAACAATTTTCATCCCAAATAGTCTACACATTCAGGATTATCTTTCTTCACCCATTCATTCTATATATCTATGAATGTTCAAATGATGGCAGTTACAGTCATAAGAAGAATATAAACTGAATGCACAATCAGAATTTTATTTTGTAGTTAGATATTATAAGATTATATATAGGGATACATATATATATATATATATATATATATATATATATAGTATATATAACATTTTAACTTATTGGGTCATATAAAAAGTACTTTTTGTTTTATTTTGTTTTTGTTCTTTCCTCCTTTTTTAATCATCTTTTGATGATTCCATTGAGGTCTCTGTTTGGGGATCAAATTGTCTTTTCAAGTCTGGTCTTTTCTTTATAAATGCTTGGAACTGTTCTATTTTATTAAATGACCAGATTTTCCCCTGTAAGAATATATTCAGTTTTGCTGGGTAGTTGATTCTTGGTTGTAGATCTAGTTCCCTTGCTTTCCAGAATATCATATTCCATGGCTTTCAGTTCCTCAATATAGATGAAGCCAGATCTTGTGATACCCTCACTGTAGTTCCATGGTATCTGAATGACTTCTTAGCAGCTTGTAATATTTTTTCCTTGGTCTGATAGTTCTTGAATTTGGCTATAACATTCTTAGGTGTTGTCAGTTGGGGATTAAGCACAAGAGGTGATCTGTGGATTCTTTCAATATCCACTTTTCCCTCTTGCTCTAGAATGTCAGGGTAGTTTTCTTGGATAATTTCCTGTAGAATGATGTCCAGGATTTTTCTTTTGTCATGGTCTTCAGGTAGATCAATGATTCTTAAATTGTCTATCCATGATCTGTTTTCTACATCTTCTGTTTTGTGGATGAGGTGTTTCATATTTTCCTCATTTTTTTCATTCTTTTGGTTTTGTTTTATAGTTTCCTGTTGCTTTATGAAGTTGTTTGCTTTTAATTATTGTATTTTTGTTTTTAAAGACTAAATTTCATCCCTGGCTTTTTGGTCATCTTTCTCCTTCTGGTCTGATTTTCCTTGGAGGTAATCTTTCTCTTTCTTTGAATCATCTTTCATCTCCTTTGCCTCATTTTCAAGCCGATTAATTTTGGCTTTCAAGACAATATTTCCTTGTTTTAGTTCAAGTGCCTCTGTTTCCAGATGGCTTATTTTGCTTTTTATGTTCTTTTCCCAGTTGTCTTCAGCCTCTGTTAATTGTGTTTTGAATTGTATTTTGAGTTCTTCCAAAGCCTGTGTCCAATTCCCTGGAGTTTCTGTGTTATTGCTTGGTCTTCCCTGATCCTCCTCTATTTCAATTGGTCTTTGTTCATTAACTGGATAGAAGCTGTCTATTGTAATTTCTTTTTTCTTTTTCTGCTGTTTGCTCATATTTGCCCCTTCTTTTGCCCCTGTAATTGCCTGTAGTCTTGCTCCTCTCGTTATGTGCTGGATCTGTGGGTATGGTCTTTTCTATCCTGAAGTGACTTCTCTGCTCTGCTGATTGCTCAGATTGAGTCCTGATGTCAGATCTTCCTCAGTTGTCAGCAGAAGGTGAAAAGGAGCTGGGCTTCCCACCTTGTTTTTGAGGTGTTCTGAAGTAGTTGAAGCCTTCACTCTTGGAGCTTGATCAGCAAGGCTCTCAGAGCAGTCTGTGGGGAAGGGGATTTGGAGCTTGAGCTCCCCTGCCCTCTGAAGTCTTGATATGATTAAGCCAGAGTGAAGGAGTTGCTCTTGCAGAGATGGATGTGCCCTGAGGCCAAAACCTCAGGAAGGAGGGGTCAATATTGAGTGGCTAGGCTGTGATTTGGCTGCCTTCTTTGAGCTTCTCCTCTAGCTACCTCCCTATCACTAGTGTTCAAAGCCCTGAGACTGGCACAGCTTTGCTCACAGTGCACTCCCTACAGACTAGCACCATTGCTTGCCCAGAGATTCCAGCTGCTGCTGGATTCTCAGTACTGGAGGTGGGGGAGGGGTCCTGGGACCTTCATTCTTCCTTCCCCTTAAACCAGGGTATTCTCAAATTCAGACATTTGGGGGGCATACCTTTTAAGATGAATCCAGCAAGAAGGTTCCTTAGCTCTGTCCTGTTGTTAGATTTGGTTTTCAGTCCCCTAGGAGCATTTTGTTTTTAATTGGTGAGAAAATGTTTTCAGATGTTTGAATTTTCGCTGCCTCTACACTGCCATATTGAATCTGCCTTTATCTAAAAATCTCTTTTCAGAGCGTATTTATCTTGGAAGTTTTTTCTCTTTAGCACCCTGTGTTTGTTTACACCTTTTCCCATACTCAAAATTTACTTCCTTTTCACTTTTGTTTCTTTGGATCCACAAGTATCCTTGAAATTTCAGCTGAAATTTCTTAATCTTCTTCAAAATGTTCATATTCCTTTGATTTGATTGTGCTTACTTCCTCATACCCAAATCATATTAAGGCAGTTAGATGTTACTGTGGATAGTCCTGGGCTTGGAATCAGGAAATCCTGAGTTCAAATGCATCCTTAGGCACATAATAAATTTGTGACCATGGGAAAGTCACTTAATTTTCATTTCCTTCTCTTTCTTCATATTTCAAATAGGAATAATAATATGAAAGAAAAGACTGGGCAAAGAATTCTCTGAAAATAGGTTGACTTTATTTGTTCAACAAGAGAAGGAAGTCAGAGGTCTATGGAGTCCTCATTTGGAGCTGCAACTCTGATCATCATTATTGACAGATTTTTAAAGTCAAAAAGAGGAACTTGGAGATTGAAGGGGAAGATTTCCAGGGGTCTTTCTTGACATAAGTAGCAGGAACTTACAGATCATGGGCATGAACAGAACACACCGTCTTTGGGCTTTCATTCAGTTTTGCATTGTTGCCACATTTCAGAGTGTGGTAGTAGAGACCCTGTCTCACTTACATGAAGCTATTTAATACTAAGAATAGTATATGTATTATCACACATTTAGAATTAAGAAAGTTATACATGCACCAAAGGGAATTACTCAGCAATTATCCTGGGTATACATTCTTTATGTGGTTCCATACACAAACTCTTAACTGGGACTACACTCTTAGGACAAATCATAGCATGGAAAGGTATCCAACTAAAGGGATTCTTAAGTTAAAACAAATTAAAAGCTGCAAGATAAAATTTTCTTCTTACAGCTTCCCATTTGACCTTTCCCAGATAAATATAAAAATTTGTGTAGACTGAAAAACCCTTCTGGGCAAAAATTTGGCTTTATTATGAATATTATAAATCATAGAGGCCAGAAGTCTTTAGACTCCCCAGCTAAGAACTGAGACCCCTAGCTTATGTAATTTTCTTGCACAAAGTAAAGTCAAATCTTTGTTCACAAGGGTTTCCCAGGCTTTTTCTTTCAAAAGGAACTTATATTACAGGGTTTTTTGTGATGATCAAAAGAGATAATGATTGTAAATCACTTAACATATTGCCTGATATATAGTAAGTGTTTGTATGTGTGAGAGAGAGACATACAGCCATACAGACAGACACAGACAGACAAACAGAGAAAGAAAGAGATCACCATAAAATAAGACCACACTGTATCTATCGGCCTTCCTCTGATTTGTTGGTTCCTCCTAGAGCCTGAATTTTAAGGAAAATGACCAGGCTAATTATATTCACTCCTATATTCCTTTCTAGGGTCCACTCTTAACCCTTTAGATTTCTTTCTCCACCATAACACCTATCTCCCCACATTTTTTCTTTTCTTCTTTCATTAGAATATAATCTCTTTCTAGGCAAGATCCACCTTCTTTTTGCTTGTACCTGAATTTTTCATCATTTTCACAGTGCTTGACACATAGTATTTGGTCCAGAAATGTTGGTTGACTTGATCTCACTTCCTTATATGTAGCATGCTTCTAATGGAATGAGAAGTCCTTGAGGTGAGGGGTTTTTATTTTGAGTCTAAAGTCACATTTTCTACTAGATGACCTTGCTAATAGTAGAATCTTCATAAACACTTTAAGGATTGTATTGTATCAATCCTATATTTGGCACAATATTAAAATACATTTTCACCATATTCTATTTTCATTTGTCTTTTTCTTTTATGTCTTCTGAAGAACTAGCAAATATTTTGATATTTAATATAGTCACTTAATGTGATATATGTATATATATATATATGTATGTATGTGTGTGTGTGTGTGTCTTTCTCTTTGGGTGATATAAATTACATAGTAAGAAAGAGAATAATTAGGATTCATTTAGCTGAAATAATCCATTACAATCCAGAATGCACAAGACATTTTAGAATCTTGAAAGCAGAAATTTCTCCTACATTGGACTAGCAGAATAAAAAAAAAGCAAAAAAAAATCATAGTTAAATGTACTCAGAAACTCTGGAGTTCTTTGAAGTACTATTGAGATTCAGTTAGAGTATTTTTAAGTAAATTTGAAGAGTTTCCATATTCCTTCAAATTTGACAGAGAATCTGTTGTAAAATTATGAAAAATAAACTATTTTGAAAATAAGATATAAAACTACCTCTAATTCTAAAATAAGGGGGAAAATTATCTAATAGTACCTAATAAATTTGTCTACATATTCTAATGCATGGTGATATTTTTAAGTATTCTTAATTCTACTGAGAAATAAATACATTCCTTATTCCTCCCAATTATTAATAACCATATTTGTTTTCCAAATAATTTATTTACTTTTGTTATTATTCACTTCTTTAGTCCTAATTTTTGTATTTTTGTCATGTCTATCCAGCTATGAGAGGCATTAAACTCTTTTAGCAGTCAGTTTCCATTCACCTTTTCTTTTTATGATGATGATGATGATGATGATGACAGTTACATAACATTTAAGTTTTGCAAAGCACTTGATAGGTATCACTTTAATTAACACTGATAAAATATCTAGGTAGTAATATAATTATTTCTGCTTTAAATATAAGGAAACTGTGGTACAAAGAGATCATGTGATTTGCCTAGCACTACATAGGTATTCAGTTTTCGAGCTACATTTGGACTCTAAACTTATGGATTCTACATCCAGCATTTTGAACATTGCACAGTATAGCTGCTTAATTGCTTTGAGAACTTAGATGTTATTCCAGTTGGTATATATCTATCTACCTACCTACCTACCTATCTATAGCTATCTATCTATCTATCTATCTATCTATCTATCTATCTATCTATCTATCTCAATCTGTCTATCTATATCTATCTATCTGTCTGTGTGTATCTAACAATAAATGCACATGTATTTACTAATATAATTTCATTTTATATTGTCAGATAGGTGCACCTATAGATAAAAAGCTTGACTTGGAATCACAAAGATCGAAGTTTAAATCCTGCCTCATTAATGTATTAGCTATGTGAAAAAAATAATTGAATCCTTTTTTGCCCAAGTTGTCTTATCCATAAAGCAGAACTAATAATAGTAAGGCCCTTGTAGGAGTGTTGTGAGGATCAAGATAATTAATCAGTCACCAAGCATCTATTAAACAATTACTCTGTGCCAGGAATTGTACAAAGTGCTAGGAATGCAAAGAAAAGACAAAACAGAGTTATTGACCTCAGTCATCCCAAAACTACAGGAAGGTTACAATTGAATCCAAGGTAGCTGCTAGGATCATTATAAATTACTTAGAGATAGAAGAGAGAAGGACTCAGAACAGAGCTGTGGGATAAACTCACAATTAAAAGATATGACCTTGATGAAGATCCAGCAAAGAAGAATAAAGGCATTCAAAAAGGTAAGAGGAAACCATGAGAGAATAGTGTCATGAACACAGAGTCTAAGGCAGCCACAGGGTTGAGAATGATGAATACTGAGAAAAAGCATATAAATTGGCAATTAATCAATCACAGATAGCTTTTCAGAAAAAAAGGTTCAGATGAATGATGAGGTCAGAAGCCAGACTTCTGAGTGTTCAGAAGGTGAGAGGAGAATAAATAGAGGTAGAGGTTGTAGGTAATATGTTTTTAATGTTTGGCAAGTGTCTATCTTTTCACTTTTTTATCTTTTTATCATTAGTTTATCTAAAATCACAATTGCAACACTAGGTTTTTTTCAATCTCCTAAAAAAGGGAATCTGAGAGTGTCTCTATGCCAAATGCTGTCTTTTCTTTTAAAACTGTGGTTTCATCTTTGTATTATCTTTCTTTATTTTGGTTGAGCTTATCCATTTATGTTTATAATAACAATTGTTAGAATTGTGTTTTCTTTAAGTTATATTGTTTTCATTTTTTTTCCTTCTCTTAAGTTAGCTCTTGGTATTTGAATCTGCTTTGAAATTCTTGACTGCCATGAACATAAAGTATTTGCTGCTAAAGATGGTAGATCGGCCTCCAGAATTTGGTGCTTGCATGTATTCAATTTATGTACAATATGTAAATAAAGACAATAATAATTTTAGTATAATATTTCCTGAGTCTTACAGTTGATATCTACTTTAAATAGTCCAAGTTAGGGCTGTCATAACCAATACAATCATATTTTGGAGAAAGGGATTGTTTAGAAAACTTGAAAGGTTTCATCTAATTCTCAGATTCCATATTGTATGATGTAATGGTTTTATTGGAAATTTTGCCAATAATGGTTTGTGGGATTAAGGCCAAGCCAGTTAATTTCTTTAAGTTTTCATGTCTTAATCTGGAAATTAAGTTAGCTAGATATCACTAAAAAGCTTACTTTAATTAATATACTATTTCACTGTCTTCCTGATATTCAGTTTAAATTTCTTTTCATGACAATCTGTAAATAATTCGTAAAACTATTCAGCATAACAACATAATATTTTTTAAAAATTCTTACCATTTTAGAATAAATACTGTGCATTGTTTCTAAGGTAGGGGTCCTCAAACTTTTTACACAGCGGGCTAGTTCACTGTCCTTCAGACCATTGGAGACCCAGACTATAAAAACCTAACCCTAACCCTAACCCTAACAGGGCATTAATATACACAGTGTGGAATCCCCTTTTCCAGATCGCTGCTCACCATGCTGACATCTTCCATTGTGCCTTCATTCGAAGGCATCATGCAAAGGATTATGTCACTGGAAGTAGTACTGTATGTGAGTGAAGCCATGCTTTGCGATGTCGCCACATACAGTGCTCGTCTCACTGACCACCAATTAAAGAGATACCCTTTCAGGAAGTGTGGTGGAGATTGGATACATGGCTTCAGAGGTCCTCATGTGACCCACAGGCCATAGTTTGGGAACACCTGTTCTAAGGTGGAAGGGCAGTAAGAGCTAGGCAATGGTGTTTAAGTGACTTGTCCAGAGTCACACAACTAGAAAATGTCTGAGGCCAGATTTGAACCAAGTACCTCATGTCTCTAGGCCTGGTTTTCAATGCACTGAGATACTCAATTGCTCCCATAACAACATAATTTTTAAGTCTCTTTATATAACTTGGAGAACAGAATAAACATAGACAAGATGACATGAAAGGGCCACTTTTATATTATAGAACTATTCAGAGTTACATATTGACTCGAAGACTAATTATTTCCTTCCCTGCTTCTCAATCAGTGCTGGGAATGGTTTTTTAAAAAGAGGTGACTCTAAGTCTTCAACATGTTGCATTATTGGCTCATCATCACATGGTTACGTGTGATGTTGGTACAGCTAGCTGAAAATTATCATAGAGAAGCCACATGCTACAATATCTTTTGATGATGTGGACCAACGCAAATTGTGTCATAAAAAAGAAATCCAACTGTGAATTCTTACTGATCCCACTTGATCAGCCTGTCAACATGTTGCTTTCTAGGCAAATTTTTAAAATGTAATTTAATTTTCTTTGCTGAAGTTTTGCCTTACTAATTAGAGTAAAAGACTACCAAAAGTATTTTCCATTCCACAGAATATTGAATTTGAATATCCTATGTCTTCCTAGTTGACTTTCTGTCCTTATAGTCTTCTTTAGTTTCTATTAAATAGACTTAATATTCTGAAATATAAATTATTGAATTAAAAGCATTTTTCTATGCATACTTAATTTTTTGAAATAAAGATTCTTTCCACAATTATCTAGATTTTAAAGTTTTAAAGAAATACGTCAAGCTTTGAAAAACATTAAATATTAAATTTGGTGCTCTGTAATATAGAGTCAAATGTGCATTTTAAAATGTTTAACTCTTAATAAGCAATACTAGTATATCATAGGAAAACAAAATTTGAATTTACTAGGACAAACTTGGAGTTAGAAAATATGAACTCAATTTTTGTTCCCACCATTTATTTATTATTTGACCTTGGTTAAATTGCTTAATATTTGTAGACCTCATTTTTGTCCCTATAAATTATAGTTTTGACTTGGGTGTCTTTAAATACTTTTACTGCTTTAAATATCTGCAGTTCTTATGGATAATTATTTTCAAAAAAGACAGAATTAAAAATATATTAAAAAGACAATATAATGAGCAGAAGGAAATATTTTCAATGTCATGCAAGCATTATTCTGGAAAATCTCTTTAGAATGCTTTTCTTTTTTCCTGTCCCCTTCTAAGCTGTTCATAATAATAGTCTTTTTAGTCTAGTAATTTGAATAAAAGGCCTTCTTACTTCTATCCTTCCTTTTCTTGTGAACTTTAAATAATGGAATGAATGTGCGATGTATTAGTCAGTTTGGACTATCACTTTCCCCTGTAATTTACAGGTGATTTTCAATGTGAAAAGGTCATTTATCTTGTATTAACTGATTAATTTTAATTTAACTGTTATCCATGTTCTCTCTTAAAAAGAAGACAGTAAAGTTATAGATTTTCAGGTTTCTTTTACACTTATCTTTGTTTATAAAGCTATTCATAAGAAATACTAGAAGAAAAAAAGAATTTATCTTGAAGGTGAGTATTCCTGGCCTTTTGTGTTATGCAAAATTGATAAATATCCTTACTTCAAATATTGATTTTTCTTCCTATTCTGCACTGTGTTTATTATTTACTAAAAAGCCTAATGATTTGTATACTAATACTTAGAGTCAGATAATAAGAGAAAAATTTATCAAAATATTTTATACAACTCTTTTTTTCATAATAATGGGCCTAAATGAGCCTGGATTTACATGCACATACCAATGAATCTTTAATGATTTTCTTTTACAATTACTTTTGAAGCAATAATATTGTACCCTTCTCCCAACCCATGAAAATTACTCTATTCAAAATATTCTGGTCCTCTTTCATTTAGAAAATAATGTATTGCCACTATAGAAGTTTAATATTTGCCCATTTCGAATACAATACAATTTATGTGAATATTTTCTCCAGATACTATATGACATACCAGGAATTGTATTTTTTAAAATAATTTTAAAGGTCCTTAAATCCACAAAAGACACACCAAATAATTTCAAGTATTTTGAAATGACTGATGATCAATATCAATATAATTTTATTTTCACATTTTAATTATATTCTTCAAACCTTAATCAAGGTAGGCAGCAGAATGTTTTTAACTTCTAAGTTAGAGTATATATGGAAATGTCAACTTGTCCCATTTATATTTTTGGCATTTCCTGCTATTGATGATTTATTATTAACCATGCACATAAATTTCCATGAATATGGAAATCACAAAAATAATAAAATATAACAAATATGAAACATTTGACCCAGCCACTGAAGAGAAGTGTTAATTAGTAATATAAGGAATGAATTAAATGTTGGAGATAATGAAAAACTGCAATCACATAAAACTGGTCCAGAATTCTGCCACAGTAATTAGGCTAGAAAATACAATTTCATTACAAACTATTATTTGCTAGATGCACTAAGAGAATGCTGGTAACTCACATGTAGTGACAGAAAATTGCAAGAGAGTGTTAGTTCAATATAAATGTAATTCATAAATTATTTTTCTTTATCTTATTTCTCCTTTCATTTTGGTTGTATACATACAGAATGGCAGGAATTACTTCATAGACATTTCTAAGTGTCCCTTTTGACATGTGTGGTAAAATTCATGAATTCAATATACAGTATATAAATATACATTCTTATACATATGGGATTATGTGAAGTGTGTGTGCTTATGTGTGATATCTATGCATTTTACATAAATTCAAAAATAAGTTAATATTTTGTATCCTACCTTTGATATAGGTCAGTCCACGAACTTTGGAATTGGGAATAGAAAATCAGACTTTATAATACCTGGGTATTTTTCCCCCTTGTACATAAAATTCTACTATGTTAAGAGACACATCAACATTTTATGAAGTCTCATATTATTATAATTGAAAATTAATCCTGGGAATGTAGCCAAGATGGAAAACGAGAGAGGAAATCTCTGAGCTCTCCCAAAAATGCCTCCAAAGAAATTCACATGAAGAGGCCTAGAAGCTATTAAAGTATAGGGGGAAATAGTAGAGTGGTGGGCAATTTTTGAATATTACTCTCATTTGCATTGGCTCAAAGAGAGCCAAATTCAGTTAGGTATAGAATTTTCTCTTACCTTGTAAAGAACTAGTAATGGAGGAAGATAATAAAGATTTGGAAACTGATAGAAGTGAAAGGAATTGAGGGAGTCACTAGTGAGAAGTAAAGCACTTGTGAGAAGGGACAGGATGAAAGGGAAGAGATTGAAAGAAAGTTTAAAAAGAGAATAAGATAGACAAAAGTACAAAATTAATAATCATAAGCGTGAATGTGAATTGGATGAATTTACCCATAAAATGGAAGCAGAATGGATTAACAATCAGAATCCTACAACATATCATTTAAGAGAAATACATCTCAGAGAGACACACATAGAATAAAGGTAATGGACTGATACAAAAAACATTAATTCTATAGATAAAGTAAAAAAAAAAATCTAGGAAAGCAATCATCACCTCAGATAAAGCCAGAACAATTACAGATTTAAATTAAAGAGATAAAGAAACTACAATTTAATAAAAAGCAGCATAGACCACACAGGAATAGCAATATGAATCATAGGCATCAAATGTTTTAGCATCCACAAATTTAAAGGAAAAGTTAAGTGAGTTACAGGAGGAAATAGTCAATAAAGCTATATAAGTGGGGGAACTAAAATTTCTTTTCTCAGAACAATAAAAATCTAAACAAAAAATAAATGAGAAAGAAATTAAGAAGGTGAACAGATTTTAGAAAATGAGCTATGATAGCACTCTGAGTAAACCTGATGAAGTGATAAGTAGTACCTATCTAAAACTAAAAAGAAACATTATCTTTAATGGGGATGAATGTTAAGCCTTCCTTATATGGTCAAAGGTGAAACAAAGATGAGGGGAAAAACCCTAGAAAATTTAGATGGCCAAACTAGTTGAACAATTAACAACTTTAGCAAAGTTGCAGAATAATAAATAACCCATATAAATCATCAACATTTCTACATATTAATAACAAAATCTAATGTCAAGAGAATGAAAGATTAATAACATTGGAATGAACTGCAGACAATATAAAATATTCGGGACACTCTCCGCCAAGATAAATTCAGGGATGATATCCAAACAATTACAAAGCACTTTTCACACTAATAAAGACACATCTAAACAAATGGAGAAATATTACTTGCTTGTAGGAAAGTTGAGGTAAAAGACAATTCTAAGTAAATTTCCTTAAGAATTACTCTTTGCAGGTGAGAAAAAAGTAACAAATTCACCAAAATCAACAAAAGTTCAGTATTATGAAGGAAAATAGTGAAAAAAAGTGTCAAGGGAAGCAAGCCTAGGAGTTCCAGATTTTATATTATCAGTAATCGAAAGCAAAAAGTACTGGTTAAGAAATAGAGTAGTGGATGAGTGGAAAAGATTAGGTAGAAAATACACAGTAGTAAATCACTATATTAAACTAGTGTTTGAATAAACTCCCATATCCAATCTCTTAGGGGAAGAACTCATCATTGGAAAATAATATTCTGGGAAAATTGGAAAGCAGCTTGGAAGAAATTAGACATTGATCAACATCTCACACATTATACCAAGATAAGGTCAAAATGGATGAATTATATAGAAATAAGTTATATCATAAGCAAATTAGAGTAGTATGGAAAAATATAACTATTAAATAAGAGGTTTTTTTGGCTAGACAGATAGAAAAGGTTATAAAAATGAAATGGATAATTTTGTTCACAAGAAATTAAAAAGCTTTTGTACAGGCAAAACTAAGGTAGCCACAGTTGGAAGGAAAACAGGAACTGAGGGGAAATATACATTAAATTTCACAAACAAAATCTCAGTTCTTAAATATATAGACCAGTAAAATGAATATAAAGAGCCATTCTATACATGATTAGGGCTCAAAGGATATGAACAAATGATTTTTAGGAAAAGAAATCAAAAGTATCAGTAGTTACATAAAAATATTCTAAATCACTACTGACTAGAAAAAAGCAAAATCAAACCTATTATATTTGATATTATAGGAGATTGACATAGGATAGAAAAGAAAAAAACATCAGAAAAGAAATGAACAAAGCTGGAGGGGATATGGGATACACTGGAACTAGATTTAAAGAGTTAAAAACTGTACATATGCTTTAATTATTATTACCACTACTCGAGATAAAAGAAGAAAAGACCTGTTTGTACAAAAATATTTATAACTCTTGGTTTTGATTCTGTCAAGAAGAGAGTAAATATATTACTGAACAAGTTCTGGTATGTGTTTGAGGTGGAATAATGTCATGCTATAAGATGTGCATGATGATTCCAGATATAGTTGGGATGATTTATATGAAAGTCATAGTGATGTGAACAGAATTGGATAAAACTGTGCACAATAATAATAAATGTTCTATGGTTGTCCAACTCTGAAAACCTTAACTACTCTTATCAAAACAATGATCCAAAAAAATTCCAAAATACCAATGATGAAAAATATTTTCCCTTTCAAAGAGAGAACTATTCAATCTTGAAAAATGTGGCATACTTTAAACAAATTTTAAATGAAATTTTATTTTGTTTCTTTTTTATTTGCAACATGGCTTCTATGGAAATATATTGTACATTACTTCACATGTCTAAGTAACATCAATTTCTTACCTTCTCTAGAGAATGAAAAGACAGAAGGCAAGGAGAAAACTTGGAAATAATAAAAAATAATTGAAGATTTTTACAAATAATTCATAATATTTAATAAAGTTTTTTAAATTAAAAATAAACCTTACTTCTCTTTGCTATAATGCTTTTTTATTCCCCTCAGGAGCATCAAAAGAAACAGTCATGGTTGCCAGTATTTCATAGTCCCATAAATTAATAAGTAATTCAATACATAATTTAACTTCATATGCATATATCATATGTTCATATACCACATTACATAATTATACATTCACTCAGAATAAAATGTAAAATTGTTATTTTAAATTAAAATTGTAAAACAATATGTCTTAAAATTGAGTAAACATGACTTCAGATTCATGAATACTGCCTCTTACATTTTGCTAGAAGAATGAATAAACATAATAAAATATTTTCACTTAATTTGTTCCTGTCTCTGTGTATGTGTCTGTGCATGATTATATTTAGTTATTACCAAGGATAGATTATAGTTAGTTTTTTTGATGGGGAAAGAAATGGGACTGTAGAAAAAAATGATAAAGAAATAAAATGATAATAGATTTATGGGAAGGAGCAACATAGAAAGTGAACACTTCATCTTTGCTAATATTAAAGACATACCCATGTAATGAGAAATTTAAAAAAAAAACTTTCATGTTAGGCAATTTGCTCTATTTCTAATATTTTCCCAATAACTAGGGTTAAATTTGAGAAATATGTTCTGACTAACTATGCCTTGTTTCTCTCATAACAGTTGATAAATCTTAGTATGGTCTCATTTCACTTCATCACACTATATTCTCCCTTTCCTCCATTATTGTAGCAGTCCACCCCTAGCTATGGGCAAGGGGTACAGTTGGTATGTATAGATTGCCTTAGAAGAGAGCATGCTCAGTCTTGAGCATGCTCAGTATTGCACGTGGCTGGGAAAGCCTCTGACCCTTGACCCCAGCTTCTCCCAGGTTAGGCGGGAACACAGGTTTCTTTGTGCTCACCTGGTTAAGAGAAAACACACCTATACCTTGTCATTAACCAATGAGAATCATCCCTATCTACTGTGTATATTTGCATATCAAAGATTATATATAGCCCAGCAAGCTCCTACTCTCTCTCTCTTTCAGGCTAGCTGATGGCTGTCCTGGCAGGAGCTTGGCCTCTGGCCGAGCTCCATCTTTAAACCTTCTCTATCTCTCTTTCATCTCTCAGACCTGTGTGGTATTAAATGTGGATCTCTGGACTGGTAAAAGCCTTCGGAAGGGTCCTTTATCAGAGCTTAGCTGTGGGGCTCATGGAAAATTAATAAAGACTCATTCCTACCACCTCATATCTCTAATTTGACTCCGTCATCCCCCTCGTGGTATCTAAAACTTCTATCCTGTGTCTATATTTCTACCTTAAAGCTTCTCTCCCCTCTGAGGAAGCTTTAATTATAATATAGGAGACTTAAATTTTATTTTATCTTTATTTTCTTTTTTCCTTAATTTGTATCCCTAGTACTTATCATAGTGCCTGAACAGAGAAAGAGTTCATGAAGGGTTTGATATCTACTTGTTACTGGCTTGTGTCTAGAGGGAAATTCTTAACAACAACAAAAAAATTATAGAGTAGTTAATTTAATATAGTTTTACTTATCTGTTTATCATATTCCATTAAACATTTCTCTATTACTTCTTAAACTTTTAAAAAAATATATTTTCCAGGTTAATCACTTTTATGGAGAGAAAATTCATATTTTCTTCCTCTTATATAGTTACATTTTGTTTTAGTGTTTTTTGATGTCTCATATAGTCATTAGCTTTCACTTGCATGATTCTCATTTTTAAGCAATGATTTACTATACTGAGCTTTTATTAATCTTTTTCAATTTGATTAATACTTTTTAAAGATTCTTTTCTTCATTTGCATGTTTCTTACACTAAATTGTTAATTGTCTTTCCATAATTTAGTTCCTTCACTCTTTTTTTACATATTTTTCCTCTACAACTCTTTTGATTTTGAAAATAATAATTTATTTATTTCAGGAATTTTTATGAACTTCTGTCCAATTTACAATTTTCCTTTGAGACTTTGTATTTAGTTCTTTTAACTTCATTTTCTTCTTCTAAGTTTGTGTCTTGATCTTCCCTGTCACCATACTTAGATTTTATTTGCTCATATTTCCACAGTATTTCTTGGTTTTGAACATTATGTAAAAGCTAATATCTATCCTCTTCATTATAGGAAGAGGAGCATTTTTTTTAAGCTTCAGGCTTTTTCATGCTGCTATTTTCAGAGATATTTCTTGGAATCTAAAAGTTTTCTCTTTTTGCAAATTGGTATGATTTGGAGAGATGTTCTGTTCTTCTTGTCAACAATCTTGATCTTACCTAGGAAAAATTTCTGATCCCTTACAGTTCCAAATGATGCAGCTACTAAATACCCTTCCTTTTTGGGATTGGATATGATGCTCTTCATCATGAATGCTTCCTCTTGTAACCAAAAATGATGCTCATCCTCAGAGTTCCTATTCCCTCTATACAATTTTTAACAATTATTTTCTGATATTTTGCAATCCATGTTCTCTTTCTCCCTCAGCTCCCCCCTCTTCATGATGGCAGGTACTATCATATAGGTTATATATGCAATGTATAGTTCTATGTTCATCATGTTGTAAAAGAAGAAACATATTGCTTATATAAGAAAAAAATCCATGAATGAGATAAAGTGAAGAATGTTATATGGTTCAATGTGTACTCAGACATAATATCCTTCTGTGATGGTGGAGACCTCCCTTTCCCTCTTGACAGAAAGTACTCTTCTCCATATTCCAACTATGATCCATAAGTGGATATAGACCATGGATTTTTGAAAAAGCATTTTGTCCTCCTTCTAGTGTTAGCAAATCAGTTCTCTGAAATCTATTTCTGATCAGTTATCAGGTATGCCTACTGTCTCTGACTTGAGAGCTTCCAAGACTGCTACTAGTTTCATTGCCACCACTTAGATCTACTTCTGGTGTTTCATGCATATTGGCCTTAAGCAAAACTCTGAACCCATTTATTAAATCTTTCTTTTTATAATCCTAGATTAACTTGGATTGGAAGAATTATTCACTGATCTTTTTTTGACTCTTTCTACTCCAAAATTGGATTTGCTATTTTAAAGTTGTTTGGTGTGGAATGTTGGAAAAGCTTGACTGAGCACATTCCCTAATCCAAAAACTTGTCCCCACTAATAAAATTTACAGTAGTTCATTTAAGATAAGATGAAATGTTTTGCTCCTATGAAATTAAAAGTTATTTCCATGAACAAATTCACTTAGAATAAGAAGGGATATCAATGATCAGAAAAAATTAATATTTGCATAAAATATCTTGTATAAAGATATTATATCAGTGATATACAGATTACATAAACAGAATTACAGACATATTCCATAATACATATGGTCTAATAGTTTAAGAAATGTTCTTAAAAATTGGAAGACTATTAATAACTATATTAAATATTAATCTAAATTATAAAATATAAAATTAATTTTAATAAAATCAAAAATTAAAATAAAATTTTAATTAAATTTAATCAAAATGAATTTTAATCAACTGTATAAACTTTCCAATCTTATTAAACAATAAAAATAGCTTATTTAAAAAGCTCTGGTAAAAGAAACACAATGGCATATTCATGATAGGTCTATAACTTGATCCAACAAAGGAACAGAAATGACCATGACATTTTGATTGAGAGGTTTCAATGCTTATTTATACACACCAAAAATGAAAAACTCTGAAAAATTAAGATTTTAAACTAATAGCAATTATTTCTGATTAAAATTGTAGCAGGATAGAACTATAAATAAATTATGTTTTGATTGGAAAGTTACTAAATGAAATATGATATGTGTATGTAATGGAATATTAGTTTCATGGAAAATAATTAAATAGTAAATAAAAGATTGGCAATTCCCAATGATCTCATTGAGCTATGAAATAAGCAGTACCAACATAACTACAGAGAACATGACTATAGCAATGTAAATTGTTAGAAAGAAAATCAAACAAAATTAAATCTATGTAATTATAATGTTTAAACTTCTCCCTAACAGAGGGTAAAAAAAAAATGTCCTTTTTCTTCAGAGGCAAAAGGTATGCGTTCAGAATTTGATGAAGTTAATATATTAGTTGCTCTTTTATGAATGGATTTTCCCTCTTTATTATAATTTTCTTTTATTAATATCATTATCATCATCATTTTAATTATTTTTTTGAAAATAATTAACAACGTATATTTCTCTGAGTGAGGAGGGGAAAAGCAAGAAATTTATGTAAAACAATAAATGTTTTAAAAATTAATATCATAACTATCAAAATACATTGACTTCATGCAAAATCATTCTATATACTTAAAATATTGATGGCTTTAAAGACTTAATTTTGCTAGATATGGATTGAGAGCCAGGCCTAGAGACGGGAGGTCCTAAGTTCAAATTTGGCCTCAGACACTTCCTAGCTGTGTGACCCTGAGCAAGTCACTTTACCCCCAGCCTAGCCCTTACCACTCTTCTGCCTTGGAGCCAATACAAAGTATTGACTCCCAGATGGAAAGTAAGGGTTTAAAAATATATTTTATGGCCTGATTTGGTAAATCCTACTTGTATTTTTTTCTATAAAGTACAACTGTTTGAATAAAAATCTTCATTATTTACGTTGTTTCCTTTCTTTCTTCCTCAAAATAAAATTAATTTCTACTTTAATATATTTAATGGAGATGCCTTTCAGATATCACATTTAGAAGCATAGCTTTTAAAAACATAAATAACACACACAAAACTGTTTAAAATATCCCAAATCCCTTTTCTTGGTTTGGCAGATATTGTATTTCCCATTTATTTTGTGGCTGCTTATGGAATAGCATATAATCTGTTCGAGAAATGAAAACGATTGGAACAGAGAAAAGGCATAGAAATTATTTAGGGATTGATTTTCTAAAATTTTCTTTTATTTTTATTATCATGCAAATCATATTTTCATATTGGTCATTGTTGTAAGAGCACACTCACACAGAATCAAAACTCCAAAATAAAACTGTAAATACACTGATGTAAAAGAGAGAATGCTTTGATCCTCACCCAACAAACTTTTTGGATGATTTTAAAATAGTTTTTTTGTCCACAAAAATGTTGATTGAACAACCTACTTAAATTTTTCTATATTAAGATGAAAGGATCATAAACTATAACCTCAAAGATGCCTGGCAGGTCAGTTAGCTCAAATCCATCATTTAATAGCAGAGAAAACTGAGACTCAGGAAGTTTACCTGATTTACCAAAGGTTTAAAATTATTAACAACTAGTGATGTAATTTTAATTGTTTTGCTGTTATATCATCTTTCTCTCTAATTTTCCTCCAAATAATAACATGATTTATAATATCAAAGTATTATATTAACCTGCTTTTCAAGATCCAGAGAATACTTCATAAGTATTATTTCAATGATATATCTAAAAGGACATTATTGTGTGGATAACATGAGATAGAGCTTATGCTAATATTTTGCACACAAAAGGCCTTTATCAAGTGCTTATTGACTTAATGAGTGATAACAAGTGGGTCTACAGAAAGAATGCTCATGTGAAGATCCTGATATCTGGGAACTAGCTATGATATTACTTTGTTCTTCTATAATACAGGCCAAAGAGTGTCAATTCCTCCATGGAATTATTCATTTGTATGTTTATGTGTGTAAATGCATGTGCATTTTTGAAATATTTTGATAACTGCATTTAAATATAGTTGGCTTCCTTTGTAGTCCTATATGTATTCAGCCTATGTATTTAAGACAATTTTCTGGTATTACTTCCAGAGACTTCATTAGGTTCTCAAAAAGTCAAAGATAACAAAAAGTTGTGAATCCTTATCATAAAATATGCTCAGATTTGCCTTTTCTGCATAATTATACAACATATCTTTGCCTTGCTTCTAGTTCAACCACATGTAGACAATTGATTAGGCTACTTCTATACATGAGTAACAAGGAATCTGCCATTAAATCATAATTAGAAGTCTTCTGCTTGACCATATATTTGAGGAACTGATGTCACTGTAAGATCATATCTGTAACAGAGTTTGCCTATACAATTTTAAATAATTTTGTATTTTTTTTCCCTTCTCTGTTCCTGCCCATAGCAAAGTCTACTTAAGGCATTACTTTTTTTTTTTTTAAATCACTTTTGTGCTGCTGGAAAAAGAGTTAACCAAGAATGGAAAATATTGCAGGAACATAATGGATAATGGTTCTAGCAAAGAAACTAGAAATTATCAATCTTTGCAGGAAAGCAAGAAGCTCCAGCCAAGTAAGAGTCATTTTAAGAATATATAGCAAGACAGCCTGAGCCATGAGAATACAGAGATTTCCTTTTTATTAATATATTTTTGTCCAAATTACATAAAGATACAATTTTAATCATTTTCTGACTTGATCCAATCCATATTCCTACCTTCTTTCACTCTCTCATATGGCAGGTAATAGTATTTTGATTATAGATATGATATCATGCAATAAATTTCAATATTCATCATGTTATAAAAATAACATACCACTTATGTAAGAAGAAAAACTAAGGAATCTAAATGAAAAATTATTTGTTTCAATTTGCATTCAACTCCATCATTCCTACTATTGTGGTGGATAACCTTTTTAGAATCTAGTCCTTTGTAGTTGTCAGATCCTTGAAGTGTCTACAATACTAAATTGACTCTTCAGAGGTGATCACTGAACATTATTGCTCTTATTATTTGTAACATTCTCCCTGACTCTGCTCACTTCATTTTGCATGGCTTCATATAAGATTTACAAGGCTTATTTTTTCTACATCTTTGTGAATGTGCATGTGTGTTGTCCTGTTTATCATTTCTTCTGACAAAATAACATTTTATTACAATCATGTACCATAATTTGTTCAGCAAATCACCAATTTATGAACATCCCTTCCATTTCCAATTCTTTAGTAACAAAAAAAGAGGCAAAAAATAGTTATAAAAAGTTTTGTACAAGTTGATCTTTTCCCCCTATCTTTGATCTCTTTAATATATCAACCTAGTAATGGTATTACTGGGTCAAAAAGTAGTTAGAGTTTTATGGTCCTTAGGGCTTGATTCAAAACTGCTCTCCAGAATGGTTGTACCAGTTCATAGCTCCACCAGAAGTATATTTGTATCCCAATTTTCCCTCACCCCCTCTGACATTTATAATTCTCTTTTTTGTCATATTAGCCAGTCTGATAGATTTGAGTGATATTTCAGAGTTATTTTAACTTTATTTTTTTTCTAATTAATATTGACTTGGAACATTTTTTCATATGACTAAGATAGTTTTAATTTCTTCATCTGATATCCTGTGACCATTTATCAATTAGGGAATGACTTGTATTCATGCACTTGGACATAGTTCTCTATTTGAGAGTTTTGAGACTATTTCCCATTTTCCTAAGCAATTTTGTCAAATAATGAGTTCTTCTTCCAAAAGCTTGGATCTTTGGGTTTCTCAAACACCGTGTTACTTTTGTAATTTACTATTGCATCTTGAGTGCCTAATCTAGTCAAATGATTCACTACTCTCTTAGCCAGGACCATATTCTTTTGATGATTTTCACTTCGTAAGACATTTTGAAATCCAATACAGGTAGGCCACCTTCTTTCATTTTTTTCAATAATTCTTTTGATATACATAGCCTTTTGTCTTTCTAGATTAATTTTATTATACTTTTTCTAGCTTTATGATATAGATACTTCTTTATCCCCATTTTCTTTCTAAGAGTATCTAATTGTCTTTGAATTTTACATTTAAGTTCATTCTCTCTAATTGACTTCACATTTATGTGCAAGAGAAGCAGAATTCTTTCTTCTTGAAACCATTCTGCCAGAGTTGTGTGGGTGAGTGCAGATACCAGTGGGTTACATCATATCTTCATAGCAAATTTAATTGAGTTTACTTTTCTAAATCTAGATTTTTTTCTTTAACAAAATCTTTGAACCTTATTTAAAATCTACATCTCCAAGACTTCCGGTCAATATGGCGGATTAGAGAAAGCTAAAGTTCAGATCTCCTGAAACCCTTCCCTACAAAACTCAAACTATATGCTCCTAGGGCACTGAAATTCAAAATGAACAACAGCATAGACCCCGGGAATCCTCCTCCTGGACCTGGACCTGGATCAAAAGGTACAGCCCCCCCAAAAGCCAGAACCTGAGATCACTTGAACCTAAGGGGTAGGCAGAAGGAAGGTCCCAGGACCCATCCCCCCCCAAACCAGAGCACTGAGTCTGAGGCAGCAGAGGGAACCTCAGAGCCTCAGGGCCGGCTATTCTGAAGCCTGCTTCCTGAAAACAACCTGACTCAGTCGAGGGGACACCCAACACAGACAGCAGGAAAACAGAGAGAGACAGGGGGGGCCTGTAACCCCCTGGCTGGATCCTTCCATCTGAGTTTCATGGAAGGTCCCTGCCTCAGGGCATACTCAGTTCAACCCAGTGAAAGTTAATGCTATCAGGAGCCCTCAAAGGTCCAGAAAGCTGTGGCTCCTCCCCCCTCAGAAAGCAGGCACTTCTGGCAAGCAAAGGCATTAAAACACCCCACAGAGAGTGCTGAGCCAGGCTCAGAGCGTGGAAGTAAGGCAATGGAGAATCATCAGGAGGGAACTGAGGAGGGCAGTAACATGGAAACACCAGCAATTCCTGGCCTTCCCAGGAAGACAGAACAGCTGAGAAGAACGGACAATTTCCCTAGGGGTAAAACCTCTGAACACCAGACAGAGATAAGAAAAGCTAGACCTCCCCACTCCGATAGAGATGGAAAACTCCACAGAAGCACAAAAGCCCCAGAATTATAAGAAAAACAAGAAGAACGGGGTGACTTTGGACACATTTTATGGAGCAAAAATACAAGATACAGAGGAGATGGAAGAGGAAACACAAGCAAATGCTCTGAAATCTTCCAAAGGAAATGGAAAAACTCCACAAAACCACAAAGAATTTGATTTGTAATGGATCAAAAAGATGGAAGCCTTCTGGGAGGAAAAGTGGGAAATAATGCAAAAGAAATTCACCCATCTACAAAACCAGTTTGACCAAACTGAAAAGGAAAACCAGGCTTTAAAGGTCAGAATTAGGCAACTCAAAGACAACAAGCAAGAATTAATAAAGAAAAGCCAAAAGACCAAGAAATTAGAAGAGAACATAAAATATCTCACTGACAAGGTCATAGACTTGGAAAATAGAGGGAGAAGAGATAATTTAAGAATAATTGGACTACCAGAAAAGCCAGAGATAAAGAGCAAATTTGACATAGTAATACAAGATATAATTCAAGAAAATTGCCCAGAGATCCTAGAACAAGAGGGCAATACAGGCACTGAAAGAGTTCAGAGAACACCCTCTACACTAAATCCTCAAAAGACAACTCCCAGGAATGTAATTGCCAAATTCCAAAGCTTTCAAGCAAAAGAAAAAATCTTACAAGAAGCCAGAAAAAGACAATTTAGATATAAAGGAATGCCAATCAGGGTCACACAAGACCTTACAAGTTCCACTCTGAATGACCATAAGGTATGGAACATGATTTTCAGAAAGGCAAGAGAGATGGGCCTTTAACCAAGAATCAGCTATCTATCAAAACTGACTATATACTTCCAAGGGAAAGTATGGGTATTCAACAAAAAGAAGATTTCCAAGTTTTTGCAAAGAAAAGACCACACTCTGTGGAAAGTTTGATATCGAAAAACAAAGAGCATGGAATACCTGTAAAGGTAAATATGAAGGAAAGGAAAAAGGAGAAAAATGTTATCTTTTTCATTTACTCAAACTCTCTTCTATAAGGACTACATTTATATCAATCTATGTATATTTACATGTGGGGAAAATATAATGTGTAAATAGGGGGAAAAGAAAGACCAAATAGAATAATCTTTCTCACACAAAGATTCACACAGGAAGGGGAGGGGAAGAAAACTCCTATAAGAAAGAGAGGAAGAGAGTTTTTACTTAAACCTTACTCTTAGGGAAATCAACTCTGAGAGGGAAAAACATCCATATCCATTGGGATCTTGAATTCTATCTTACCCAACAAGGGAAGGGAAAAGGGAAAACCAAGGGGGTTAGGGAGAAGGGGACACAAAAAAGGGAGGGAAGAAGAGGGGGGAAGGAGAGGGAAGAAAAAGGAAGGGACTAGAAAGGGAAACATATCAAGGAAGTGGACAAGGGGGACTGATTTAAAGTAAATCACTGGACTAAAAGTTAGAGCTGAAGAAGAAAGGTTAGAATTAGGGAAGGATATCAAAATGCCAGGAGTCCAGAAATGACAGTCATAACTCTGAACATGAATGGGATGAACTCACCCATAAAATGTAGATGAATAGCAGAATGGATTAGAATCCAAAACCCTACCATATATTGTCTAAAAGAAAAACACATGAGGTGGGTAGACACCCAAAAGATCAGAATTAATGGATGGAGTAAGACCTTCTGGGCCTCGACTGACAGAAAGAAGGCAGGAGTTGCAATCATGATATCTGATAAAGCCAAAGAAAAAATAGGCCTGATTAAAAGGGATAGGGAAGGTAATTATATTCTGTTGAAAGGGACTTTAGATAATGAGGAAATATCACTAATCAACATATATGCACAAATAATATAGCACCCAAATGTCTAATGGAGAAACTAGGAGAATTGAAGGAAGAAACACACAGTAAAACCATATTAGTGGGAGACTTGAACCAACCATTATCAAATTTAGATAAATAAAATCAAAAAATGAATAAGAAAGAGGTAAAAGAAGTGAATGAAATCATAGAAAAATTAGAATTATTAGACATGTGGAAAAATAAATAGGGATAAAAAGGAATACACCTTCTTCTCAGCACCACATGGCACATTCACAAAGATTGACCATACATTAAGTCACAGAAACATGGCACACAAATGCATAAAAGCAGAAATAATAAATGTAGCCTTTTCAGATCACAATACAATTAAAATAATGATCAGTAATGGTACATGGAAAACCAAATCAAAAACTAATTGGAAATTAAACAATATGATACTCCAAAATCATTTAGTTACAGAAAAAATCATAGAAACAATTAATAATTTCATCGAGGAGAATGAAAATGGCAAGACATCCTTTCAAACCTTTTGGGATGCAGCCAAAGCATTACTCAGAGGTAAATTCATATCCCTGAGTGCATATATTAACAAACTAAGGAGAGCAGAGCTCATTCAATTAAAAATGCAAATTAAAAAACTCAAAAGTGATCAAATTAAAAACACCCCAGCAGAAAACCAAACTAGAAATACTAAAAATTAAGGAAGAAATTAATAAAATAGAAAGTGATAGAACTATTGATTTAATAAATAAGAAAAGAAGCTGGTACTTTGAACAAACAAACAAAATAGACAAAGTACTGGTCAATTTAATTAAAAAAAGGAAAGAAGAAAAGTAAATTAACAGCATCAAAGATGAAAAGGGGGAAATCACCTCTGATGAAGAGTAAATTAAGGCAATCATTAAAAACTAATTTGCCCAACTGTATGGCAATAAATATGCCAATCTAGGCGATATGGACAAATATTTTTAAAAAAAATAAAAATTGCCTAGACTAACAGAAGAAGAAATAGAATTCTTAAATAATCTGAAATTGAATCAGAAAATGAAAACCAACAACTCATCAAAGAACTTCCTAAGAAAAATCCCTAGGGCCTGATGGATTCATCAGTGAATTCTTTCAAACATTCAGAGAACAGTTAATCCCAATACTATACAAACTATTTGGCATAATAAACAAAGGGGAAATTATACCAAACTCCTTTTATGACACAAAAATGGTATTGATTGCAAAATCAGGCAGGTCAAAAATAGAGAAAGAAAACTATAGACCAATCTCCATAACAAATATAGATGCAAAAATCTTAAGTAGGATACTAGCAAAAAAGACTCTAGCAAGTGATCAGAAGGGTCATCCACAATGATCAAGTAGAATTTATACCAGTGATGCAGGGCTGATTCAATATTAGGAAAATCATCCACATAATTGATCACATCAACAAGCAAACCAACAAGAACCACATGATTATCTCAATAGACGTAGAAAAAGCATTTGATAAAATACAACACCCATTCCTATTAAAAACACTAGAAAGCATAGGAATAGAAGGGTCATTCCTAAAAATAATAAACATTATATATCTAAAACCATCAGCTAATATAATCTGCAATGGGGATAAACTGGATGCATTCCCAATAAGATCAGGAGTGAAACAAGGATGCCCATTATCACCTCTACTATTTGACATTGTACTAGAAACACTAGCAATAGCAATTAGAGAAGAAAAATAAATTGAAGGCATCAAAATAGGCAAGGAGGAGACCACGTTATCACTCTTTGCAGATGACATGATTGTCTACTTAAAGAATCCTAGAGATTCAACCAAAAAGCTAATTGAAATAATGAACAACTTTAGCAAAGTTGCAGGATACAAAATAAACCCACATAAGTCATCAACATTTCTATATATCTCCAACACAGCTCAGCAGCAAAAACTAGAAAGAGAAATCCCATTCAAAATCACCTTAGACAAAATAAAATAACTAGGAATCTATCTCCCGAGACAAACACAGGAACTATATGAACACAACTACAAAACACTCGCCACACAACTAAAACTAGAATTGAGCAATTGGAAAAACATTAACTGCTCATGGATAGGGCGAGCCAATATAATAAAAATGACCATCCTACCCAAACTTATTTATCTATTTAGTGTCATACCCATTGAACTCTCAAAAAATTTCTTTACTGATTTAGAAAAAAACATAACAAAGTTAATTAGGAATAACAAAAGATCAAGGATATCCAGGGAAATAATGAAAAAAAAACACAAATGAGGGGGGCCTTGCAGTCCCAGACCTCAAACTATATTACATAGCAGCAGTCATTGAAACAATTTGGTACTGGCTAAGAGACAGAAAGGAGGATCAGTGGAATAGACTGGGGGCAAGAAACCTCTGCAAGACAGTATACAATAAACCCAAAGATCCCAGCTTTTGTGACAAAAATCCACTATTCGATAAAAACTGCTGGGAAAATTGGAAGACAGTGTGGGAGAGATTAGGAATTGATCAACACCTCACACCCTACACCAAGATAAATTCAAAATGGGTGAATGACTTAAACATAAGGAAGGAAACCATAAGTAAATTGGGTAAACACAGAACAGTATACATGTCAGACCTTTGGGAGGGGAAAGACTTTAAAAGCAAGCAAAACATAGAAAGAATCACAAAATGTAAAATAAGTAATTTCGACTACATCAAATTAAAAAGCTTTTGTACAAACAAAACCAATGTAACTAAAATCAGAAGGGAAACAACAAATTGGGTAAAAATCTTCATAGAAACCTCTGACAAAGGTTTAATTACTCAAATTTATAAAGAGCTAAATCAATTGTACAAAAAACCATGGCATTCTCCAATTGATATTTGGGCAAGGGACATGGATAGGCAGTTCTCAGATAAAGAAATCAAAACTATTAATAAGCACATGTAGAAGTGTTCTAAATCTCTTATAATCAGAGAGATGCAAATAAAAACAACTCTGAGGTATCACCTCACACCTAGCAGACTGGCTAGCATGATAGCAAAGGAAAGTAATGAATGCTGGAGGGGATGTGGCAAAGTAGGGACATTAATTCATTGCTGGTGGAGTTGTGAACTGATCCAACCATTCTGGAGGGCAATTTGGAACTATGCCCAAAGGGCGATAAAAGAATGTCTACCCTTTGGCCCAGCCATAGCACTGCTGGGTTTGTACCTCCAAGAGATAATGGAGAAAAAGTCTTGTACAAGAATATTCATAGCTGCGCTCTTTGTGGTGGCCAAAAATTGGAAAACGAGGGGATATCCATCAATTGGGGAATGGCTGAACAAATTGTGGTATATGTTGGTGATGGAATACTCTTGTGCAAAAAGGAATAATAAAGTGGAGGAAATCCATGGAGACTGGAATGACCTCCAGGAAGTGATGCAGAGCTAGAGGAGCAGAACCAGGATAATTATTGTACACAGAGACTAATACACTCTGGTATAATCGAAGGTAATGGACTTCTCCATTAGTGGAGGTGTAATACCCCTGAACAACCTTCAGGGATCTAGGAGAAAAAACACTATTGATAAGCAGAGGACAAACTGTGGGAGTAGAAACACGGAGGAAAAGCAACTGCCTGACTACAGCAGTTGAGGGGGCATTACAGAGGAGAGATTCTTAACGAACACTCTAATGCAAATACTAACAACATGGCAATGGGTTCGAATCAAGAACACATGTGATACCCAGTGGAATCACGCGTCGGCTATGGGGGGTGGGGAGGGAGGAAAAGAAAATGATCTTTTTCTTTAATGAATAATGCTTGGAAATGATCAAATAAAATATTATAAAATTTAAAAAATCTTTATCTCTTCTAAAAGTTCTAATAACTTTCCTTTAACTACTCACAGTTTGTTATTATAACAATGTTAATTTTTCTGGACAGATTAAATAATAGTTTCCATATTTCACTATAAATATTAGAATCCAAAGATTTCTCTATAATGTCTTCTGAACTATGGTTTTTCAGTAGAATATAAATTGTGTGAAATCCTATCCTTTCTCTCTTTTACAAAAAATGTAAGCAAAAAATGGAGTTCTTTACCACCAGATCATTTCAGACATTTAAAATTATAAAGGTGCACGATTAATTATTTTCTCTGTTCAAACTGGAGGTAATAGGGCATGATTTCAGATGAAATTTCCTAAAAGCACAAGTGATTCTAGCACATATAACCCACATAGATAGTCCTTATTCCAACTACCATTACAGGAAATAAAGCCAAAAGTAAAATTATTTCATATTATTTATTATTATTCCTTATACTAACTACTTCTGTCATCATAAAATATAGTTCATAACTCCAAACACAATAATTTATTACCATTACTAAATCTTACTGTGGTCCATGATGCATCTTAGAGAAGATCTAAGAAGAATGTATTTTTTTTTATTTTTGCAGAGGGAAGAGACAGTATTCTCTCATACAAAGTAATATATATATATATATGTATATGTATATATACATATATATATATATGTATATCAGAAATATTTTATAATGTGAGTAGCAAACATATACTCCAAAGGCCATTTATGTTATTTTTAATGTTGTAGAATGATAAAATTTATTGAAGTTATGAGTTGTTGGAGATGACTGGGTTTTGTCACAGTAAAATCTAAGAAAAATTATATAAGATTTATTTTAATTTGATTGCGTCTGCTTGTTGTGCTTCAATCTTAGCTTTCATTTGATATATGATCATATCCTCCATCCACTTGATGTATAATTTTTATGCTTTTTGCTTTACTATTATCTAAGAAATATATGTCTAACATTTCTTGTAATAGCATTCCTTCCAAATTATAGCATAATAACCATTAAATTCCATCTACATATACCTTGTCTGATAATAATTTATATTAAATCACTCATTTAGACCTTATTATCACAAAATATTGAGCCATTTTCATTTTATTATTAGTCCAGTAATTTTAAAATATCCTTGGAAAAGCAACATGGTATATTTTTGATCAATCTTTAATTTGAAGTTGTTTCATCAGGCCCTTTTTGGGGTAAGCTTTGTTCTGAACTTGCATTTCTTAAATGCAAAGCCCATTTTCTAACAATTATTTTTATTGTATCATCTCCAATTTTAGTCCTGTAGCTCTTTGATCTTGCTCATTACTCATTTGAGGACATAATTAGCACAGTGTTCCTCCTTATTACTGAGGACAAACTTTCCATGCTCTTTTTAAGTGTATCAGTACACAAATGAATAAGGGGAAAAACATATTAGAGTTGCATTTTGTGAGGGAGAACCAAATATATATATTCTGAATTAAAGTCAATAACTGAATTATTTGGTATATAAGAATAAAACTATAGTGGCATTAGTGGACTTATATACCAAGAAGATGAAAAGGTTAATAGTATTAAATATTTTGTCTGCAGTGATATTTTTAAGCTCTCCTGTTTAGGTTTTGATAATTTTATTGCCATTTGATTTTAGTAAAATTATAAAAGTTTGAAGAATTTCCAACTTAATTATCAATAAGAAAAGGAAAGTTAAAAAATTGTATTAAATAAATTATTTTAAAAATCAATCTCCTTTCTCTGTCATGGACTTAAATCTTCCATAAAATAATTTTATTACTGATTTTAAAAACTTGTAATAGATAGGTTCTGTACATGTAAATTTTAGGGTTGTGACTTAATCTAAATTTAATTGGTCACCCAGGAAAATCCCAAATAAAATACCCATCAGTTTGGAAATTTTATGGTGGTTTAATTAATATAGAGGGAAGGAATTAAGAAGAGAGAGGGAAAGAGTATAGGATTTTTCCAGCCTAGCCTGTGTCAGGGGGAGTTCGAAGACCTCCACCATGCGGTCTTTTCAGAAGATTAGTGGCTTCCTAAGAAGATAGTGTTTTGGAAGGTAAAGGAGAAAGGAATCAGCCTAAGCTCTGAGAGCACTCAGAGAAGATGCCTCACCTGAACTAGGTTACTAAGCTTCCCCCAGTAGTGTATCAAAGACACTCACCGCCAAACCCAGACAATAGCTGCCACACACCAAGATATTAAGACGCCCAGCATGTTGCTGCCAGCCACCTCTCTGTGCAAAGAACCTGGAGAGAGGAAGTGACGCCAAATATATAGACCATTTTACATCACTTTCCTGCATCTCACATGTATCAATGGTAGCTCAAGCTTGATTTAGGACATCCCAGGTGAATGTGGGTGTTTCTGATAGGCCATTCTTCTCACTACTTAATCACTAAGTAGGGGTGTAGACATTCCTGTTTTGTTGGACTAAGCAGGATGGAGTAAATCTAAAATTCACATTTCACAAATTAGATGTATTTCTTCTTGTACAATAGATTGGTAACATGAAAATTACTATTTGTTTCTGCATTAGTATGATATCATTTATACTCAAAAATAATCTATATGATCTCTTTTTATTACTTTTTGTGTAACATCTTATTTTATAACTTTGTTATAAAAAATGTGGTGCAGCATACTATCACATGCATAGAGAGGCAGACTTAGAGTAAGGAAGACCTAGATTCATGTGCTGCCTCTGACACTTGCTGGCTGTGTATCCAGGATAACTAACTTAACATCTCAATGTCCTGGACAATTCCCTAAGATAATGAATTTTCAGAATGATTACTGATTGACAGAAGGAGTTTCCTCATTTGGAATTCCCCACACTGAGGAAAATATAGATCTAAATCCATTATCATATATATTCTTTTTTCATTAATACCTTTAGCATTTCAGATCATAATATCTTGTATATGATAAATTGAGACCAACATTTCATATAGGGGGAAAATCACTTATGTCAAATCCACATATCCTTCTTTATGGCAGAACTCTAAGATTTATTTTAAGAGACCTTTCTCCAGGATAGAGAATTGAAGAAGAGCTCAGATTTATATTATGGGAAAACATTTAAACATGAGTAGACAATTATTCATATATCTGTAAGGAAGAAATTAGGGATAAAGTCTGAGCAAGCAATGAAATGCTGATATAGAAGACCTCTACTGGAAGAGGAGCTGTAATTTCTTCTGGGTTTCCTTCAGTGATGCTGGGCCCAAGTCCAGGTGAGCTAAACTAGTTTTCTCAACACAGAAATAAAATATTCCTTCATAAGTCACCTAATTGTTCTGACACCTGAAGACATGGCACAGTTCAGAAGAAAAAAAAACAGCAATTCTTGACCCCTTTCTCTCTCTCATATTACAGAGTGGCGAGTGAGTCATTTCAGGTGGAAAGTTAAGTTAAGTTAACAATAAAAGGACTATGCAAAGTTTTTAGGATACAAAAATGAGGGGAAAGCCATTGTTTCTGTCCTCAAAATGCTTACATTATAATGGGGGATAAAACATGAACATAATTATGTACAGATAAAGAATATGTTTATTGAAATATAGCTATCCCTAAGTCAATATTTAAAGAAAGATTCAAAAAGAGGGAGAAATTCTCAAAAAAGATTGAGAAAAGGGGGCAGTTGGGTGGCTCAATGAATTGAGAGCCAGGCCTAGAGACAGGAGGTCCTAGGCTCAAATCTGACCTCAGACACTTCCCAACTGTGTGACCCTGGACAAGTCACTTAATCCCCATTGCCTAGCCCTTACTCTTCTGCCTTGCAGCCAATACACAGTATTGACTCCAAGACGGAAGGTAAGGGTTTTAAAAAAAAGATATAGAAAAAAGACTGATGGCAACATTAGTTCCTTGACTTCTGGTATCTTTAGCAGTGGAGGAAACATCATCATGTTCAACAAATTAGACAAGATATTTGAATTCCAAAATTAATAATAATAATAATAATAATAACAGGAGGATCTGTATTTTGATATATGGGAATTATGCCCCAGATTTCCTAGAAAGCAATTTTTTTAGCCCTCCATCTTACAAGTATCTGTTTTCTAAGATATAAGAAGTGATTGGCATTCTGACATGTTTCCAGAACATAATATTTTCTTGGGGAAAGAGCACATCACTGCCTCTTTCTTTCCTTCTAGTTTTTATCCTCTCATGTAAATTGCCTAAATTCTGAAAGGATTCTGCTCTCTGGTCATAATACTATTAACTTCAAAAATTTCTCTAATATTTTCATGTAATGATTGTTACACTTCCACCAAGTCATGCCCTTAACATCTTAGTGATGCTTAGTTTCTATAAGTCACCATCATTCCTCATTTCCCCATTACCTCATTCTTTTTTCCTACCCCCTCAATTTAATCAACCTTAAGTCCCAACCAAATATTACTCACCCTTTCCAATGTGGAAAGGAAAGAAGACTGATAGTTGGTGGGGTGAGGGGGAACTGGGAGTGGCAGTTGGTCTTGTCACTAGCACTTCCTTCCTGCTGGGTTTATGAAACTGTTGGAGGTGGGGGGATCATTAGCTTCCCAGTCTGGATTAGTAGTGCCTCTACTCAGTTCAGCCCAAAGACACGGGCCCAACCAGCTCTTAAGTTTAGATCTGTTCTTGTTGATTTCTGTCTACTACTAAGATTCTGAAATTGACAAAACCAGCACAGATATAGTGAAAACAGGAGTGGGAGAAACCCTCCACCAGCCTGTGAGGTCTGGCCTCAGCTCCAAAAATTGAGAAAGACTCCAACCTTATTTAGGGACATCCCTTTTCCCTTTTTCCCTAATACCTCTCCAATCCAACTGGTTATTAAAATTTCTCTTACTGGAATATCACAGTCAGATAAGTGGACTATCGTTTCTGGGTATAGAAGGTCATTCATTCAATGACAAACGGTCCTTATTGGACCCCTGCTGCTACCTCTCAGCAGGAGGAATCTCTCATCTTTGCCTCACCAGCAGCAATATACCCTCTCTCCCTTAAACTCTTCCATTCCCTGCTACAAACCTTCAGTATCCCCTGCTTTTCCAGACCCCCATTCTTTCCCAATAAATGTTACACCAATCTGCCTTCTAGAATGCTTGTTTGATTGTCAAGAAATGTTTTCATATTCAATCCTTTCTTTTCCCAGTCTTTCCATCTTCTGGCTCTTACTGATAACACTGATAACACTGACTCCCTCTTTATTTTTTTGAGCATTGTCTGCAGTTCATTCATTCACTTTACTCACTGGACAAATTAAGGAATTTGAATATTACTTGCTCCCCATTGCCATTTCCAGTCTCTCCCCCTTCCACCATAAGTTAATTAACTCTCCTACTTTGGGGTTCACTCAATTCATCCATACTGCCAGGAGCTCTTTGTTGTGTCCTAGGACTATAGTTTCTGAGTAGAGTGTAAATTGTGTTGAATGATAACCTTTTTTGCTTTTTTCAAGGTCTTTTAAATTAAAATAAAAGCAATTAGCTACCATTAGATCATTTAGGTAATTTAAAATAACAGAAATGATTAATCATTTTCCTGTTTCCTGACCATAAGTGTTAAGGCATGACATTGGATTAAACTTCATTTACCCCCAAATTTTGCCAACACAAAATCTAAACTAGATAGTTCTTTAGTCTCTATCTGAAGAAATAAATAAAAATGTGGGTATTTCATAGTGATCATCATGAATATTCTTATCAAATTGAATGTTCTGCATGCATTGTATGCTCAGTATATATAAAACTGACATCATAAAATTTACCCCAAAACTTTTTCTACTTTGAAACTTCCCTATTACTATAAAGGTTCAAAATGACATTATGTACAATGTTTTGACTTATATTTAAGTGAGGCAGTGTTGCCCAAAGTTGACAGTCTCAGTCTCTGCCAGAGTAATAAAAAAAGTGTCAAGACAGAAATCAAGATGATTGGCAATGTCCTGGAACCCAGTGGATGACTTTGACATCTTTGGTGTATGATATAGCACTAAGCACTTCATAGTGCCCACTCATGCCAACTTCTAGACCATTGGAATATATTGTTCTCACCAGCCTCTTCTGCTTTTTACATACACACCTCTCACTCACTGATGGTTAGACACCTTCCAGTTATCTTTGATATGGTTTTAGTTTATTGATCAAGACAGTTTTATTAAAATGTGACCACTATGCCTGCTACAGCCTTTAGGAGGCACAGATAAGAATTAGGTGAAAAGTATACACCAAAGGTGAATGAGCAGTCCTGGGAAGAGCTTGGCAAGCCTACATAACAGAGATACTAATCCTCTCTGAACAATCCATAGAGGCACTCATCGATCATCCAATCAATGACCAAGACGTGTCCATTTCATCTTTATAATATCTCTATGACATGTCCCCTTCTCTTATCTCATCCTGGTCTATTTCAATAACCTCCTAGTTGGTTTTCCTGCTGCAATTCTCATCCCACTCTAGTCCATTCTCCATTTAACTATAAAACTAATTTTCCTAAAGCACACAAATTCAAAAATATTACCCCTGCATTCTATAAAGTCTACTGGCTTCCTTTCAATCCTCACTTTAACATAAAAAGTATTCCTGGCCTATCCACTGATTTGAAGTTTTCTTACAATTTATACTCACCACCACTCAAAACATCCAAATCTTTCTAGTAATAAAGTATAAAACACCTGGAAATACAGGAAGAACCAAGTTAGAGGAGTATTTGAAATGGTAAAGAAAGGATTTTATATTTTTTTTCCTAAAGCTAAATAGTGAGCCACTGAAATATATACTTGTGGAGTTGCATGGTTAGAATTGAGCTTTGGGAAAATCACTTTGGCAACAAGTTTGAATTTGATTTTGGAGGGACTTGAGGAAGTGAGTATAATCAGAAAGCTTTTGCAATAATGCAGTTCTTAGATGATCTGAACTTGTACAGCCTAGTTGTTTTTTTTTAGTGAGTGAAGAGCTGTATACATAAATATATACATAACAGACTTTTAAGTTTAATCTATATTATGAGATTTCCATCACTTTCTTAATAGAAAATCAACAACACAATAAATTAAATTTATAGCATTTCCTCATTTTTCAGATATAAATGCTGACATTACACTTTAGGGAGCAAGTTTAATATGGCTCCTACAATTTCTATATATACTATAGAAATGTTTGTAGAAAAGGCAAGTTTTGAGACACTAGGGAAAGGCATAGCATTGATAGTTTTACTTTCTAGAGATATTTCAGTATATGTACCTATAAACTTTTTATTTCACTCTAAATATTCCCCTTTGGAATTCTCCAACTTTCCCTAGGTCCAGAACCAAAGGTTTGGGTAGAAGGAGTAGGCCAAAAAAGGAGAAACTTAAGAAGAATCAGAAAGAGGTCAATTTATAAAAAAAAGGCTAGTTATCACAATATAACTACTACTCACATTCATATGAAAATAAGTATTAAGAACCTTCAGGCACTTCAATCAAGAACTCATTTTTCCATAGGATAAATTTAGAAATTATTAATTATAATGAGATATCATGGTAAAGAGGAGAGGCAATGTGTTAGACTGGATCATACCTGGAACTGGATTCAGAAGATCTGATTTTGAATCCTCCTTTGCTACTAAGCACTTGATACTTCTAAGTGTATGTCTTCAGAAAATTATTTTATTTTTATTTAGCTAAACAATTTTCCCCCATGAATGATGAACTGAAAGGAAACAGGGAGATAATTTAAAAGTTTATAGTGTGACAAGGAAATCACTTTAAAAGACTGACATATATTAATTTAAGGTTGCCAAGGAATTCAGCTATGTAATTCCTAAATGAAAACTCAAGTCAGCCATCAGCCTTTTATAGAGTTTAATTACAAACAGGAGGAAGAAAGGAATTAGAGATAGAGAGAGAGAGAGAAAGGGGAGAGAAGGGAATAGGGCTTAAATACCCCCTCTGTTTAGGCTGGGCCAAAAGGCCCAAGCCCTTAGATAGCTGAGGCAAAGAAAAGAGATCAGTCCCTATTACTACCAAAATGGAGAAACAGCCTCAGGGCCCCCACCTCCAGCTTCCTTCAGAGCCAGCTTCTCAGAGCACCTCTCCAACCACTCAGAGCCAAAACTCTCCCCCCAACCTTCAGTCCTCAGACCCCTCTATCTTTAAGGAAACCATCCAAGTTCCCTCCCCTCAGTTCACACATCTACCAATCACTGTCCATCATTTTCCCTGTGCCAATTGTGGCTCTAGCTTAACCCAGGACTGCCCAGAGGTCTGTGTCTTTGCACATGTCTGTTGGAGGTCATATTCTCAAATAATTAAATTTTGATCTATGCTGCAGCCCTTCCTAAATCCTGTTAGGACTGAGTAGGGTGGAGATTGCAATTTCCAAGACTTGGTTCTGTCATTCCAAGTATCTCCATTGTATCAATTCTAAAATCAATCATGACTCAAAGAAATTCCTGTTCTATCCTTAAGCATAGGTCAAAGTCCTTTCCATTGTTCAGCAAAAGGTTTCTGTCCTAAAGTAATCTTAAGAAGGGAGGAGGAGGAACCTCCCATGCCAATGGGGTTCACATTCCAATAGTCAAGACCCACTATCAATAGGAAATTTTTCAAGTATGAAATTTCCCAATGGTGAAATTTCCAACATTTATAAGTCTAAGAAATTTTAAGGTTTACAATAGAAAATATTTTCCCCAATTAAGAATTTACTTTAGGGAGACTCTTTATTCTCTCAGTACAATATGGCCTGGATGAAGGGGTGATCCTACAAGAGTGAGGGAAAAGCAAGGGAGGAAACAAGATTTCCTATGAGTGCCTCTACCTCCTCATTGCCTGTATTTTTCTTCAACTTGAGGCTTTACCAGCTCAATTTACATAGTGGTTCTTTGGATGCTCTATTTAGGAACTAACAATCCTCATCTTCCTTATGATAAATATTGCATTATATCAAATCTACATTCTTTTAAATGTTAGTCTTCCTGTCTTCAGTCTATTTCCTTTATATACTAACTAAAAACCCAATATTTCTGATGTGATAATCATTTTTGAGTATTTTTCACTTTAACTTACTTCTATCTTGCTAATAAGATGAACTTGAAGTCACTCTCTTGAGATTAATGTCTTCATTTCAATTATACTATGCATACCAATACCTATTGCCTCAGTATTATGCCGCATAGACACTGAAGAAATGAAGAGAAGAGTTTTTCATTGCCTCCTAAGGTTAAGTTATTTTAAAAAATAACCCTACTAGGATGAATTTTTTGTAAGTCAAATACATAATTAAGATTATCTTCAATTGAACAAATTGTCAATGTGTGGAAAGCAGAAAATACAAAAGTCAAGGTATATTACATTGGCTAGTGAAATACTTTAAGACCTTTTTTTGTTTCAGGGAATATGAGGCACAGAAAGATAATTTTTAAAAAAAATTATCAGTACTCTCAGATCCTAACTTTACATACATCAACTATACAACTGTAATCATGGCAATTTGTTGCTGCTCAGATCTTAATAAACATGAGAGATTCCTCATAAGCTGAAGGGTTATTAAATGAAAAAAGCCTTGAAGTCAAATTCTCTATGAAAATCATTGGGCATATCAGTGTAAGATATTGCTCTTGCCCTTACATAATCTGTTTATCATCAAAGTGATAAATTTGATGCATATTATATAATAAGAAAATATAATACAATATTTTAAAATTAACTATAGAAATGTTCATTGTATAATAAGACATCTTCATCTCCCTCTATAGACTAACATATATTACCATATAGATCATCTTGTCACTGTATGTAATATAGCTGACTTACTTCTAAAGGACCTTTCTTTCATCATCTTACCTATTTCTATCTTTTAAGAGTCTGCTTTTCCCATGAAGCCCATTTAAAAATTTAGATCAATACATTGCTATTTTTTTATTTCTAAACATTATTTGTACTATAGAATATATTTGGCCATTCAATTTTTGTGCTATGGTGAAAATTATACTATGAACAAGAAACTTGGATTCTAATTCCATCTTGGACACTGAAAATCCATGTAATTTTGGACACATAACTTAATGCTTCTAAACCCCAATTTCCTTGAGTATTAAAAAGGTTTAATAGTATCATTTTTGCCTATGTTATAGGTTTATTGTGTTGAGCAAATAAAATAATAAATTTGAAAGTGTTTTGTAAACTAAAAAATATCATAAAAAGGGATGTATATGATAATGTATGTGTTTTCTCCATCAGAAGATTGTAAAGTTCTAAAAGGCACTTTGCTTCTTTTCTAGACCCTCATATCATCCATCACAATATTAGAGACATAAAAACCATATGCCACATGCATACTTTTGTCATTTTTTTTGTGTGTATGTGGGGGGTGAACTTTAGAACCATGTTGTTATTTATGTGAGAAGTACTTAATATAGAATCTTCTTTCACCAATAAAAATCTGCAGCTTTTCTATTATTTATTGTTTGAGAGATGTGGCTGGAATAGGTAAGCATTTGATGAAAGACGTATTGACTTACCTATGGACATTCACCTAATATGTGTCAAGCACAGTCCTAAAGGCTGTCCTTCTAAACTTTACAACAGGTTTCCCATTCAATAAATGCTTGACAAATTAATTGTGTCATATTTTGACAGAAAACCATTAAATTAATATTTTCCAAGAGAGATATTATATTTTAATTCCTGAAACTATTTTAAAATGTGCTTAAAATTAATTTCTAGGCTTGCCTAAAATAATTATCTATTTGCATACATACTAGTCAAATTTATAAATGTTAAATAACTTGGTTTTAAGTTCAATACTATTTTGAGATACTGAAAGAAAAATACTCCTTGCAATTGATGTATAGTAAAAATGAGGTCTCAAAAAATTATACCCCTTGCTATTTTCCAGGATCAGAAAGAGAATCTTTGTAAGAGGAAGAGTATGTTAGATGCTATTTAGGAAGAGAAAAAATGGAAGGAAAAACAAAAACCAAATAACTTTATGAAGAGTAAACCCAGGTGCAAACTGCTACAGTTGTCACCTCATCAAGAGGTATGGGGAAGTCTGATAGAAACCTGCCACCCTGCTTCTAATCAGGGAAATTAAAGAAATTTAATTAGGTAAGTTAATTAAGAGCCCAAACCTCAGAGAACATAAAATGAATTAGTCTAACAATACATACACTGGTAGCAGCCTGGAGCAAAGGAAATTCTACTCATGCAGTAAGGCTAATAACAGAAGGAAAAGGCATTCAGAAAGTAAACAAAGCTCCATACCAAAGTCTATTGAAGTTTTTCCACAGGAGGTCTTTACAAGAGAGAGGTCACATTAGAAAGTCCTTAAATGCAGCAGCAAAGCAACACTCTGGTTACTGGCCAGCATGATCCAATCCATGTGTCAGTCAGTTCTTTGATACTCATGTAATCAGTCCCAACCACTTAAGTAGACAGGGAGGTTCCACTTGAAATGCGTTTAAAGCACTTCATCCACTTAGAGTCATCTATCTCTCAGGGCAATGTGACTCTAAAGATCAGGGGATTCATTATGTTCCCTCTGGAAGCAGCCATCCAGCTCAATATAATCCTACACATTTCTAAAGCAGATTTTTCACAATCTCAGGAAATCAGAGATTCCATCCTGATGTTCCATGGCATTGCTATTTTACCAAACAATATGCTCCTTAAAAATTAAATGGTGATTTGTTTAATCACCCTGGATCATAAGGTAATTGAAATTACAAAAGAATATCACAGTGATCTGAAGACACTTTATATATTATTTTTTGGGAAATAGTGAAATATGTAATTGTCAAGTATATCATCAATGCCTAAGTTACATGAAGTCAAAGAATCGGGCTTCAAATCACTTCTTGATATTTAATACTTGTGTGATTGTTGCTCTTCTCTCAACTTCCCTTCCTTTAATTTTCCCCATTCATCATCTGAGAGTGACCCCAGCTGAAGATTATAATGCTATGGGTGTAAGCCTATCCTCCCAGATAAGTCATGATTTACTTGTTTGGGGAATTCTCTTTCTGATCATATCACAGATCTTTAACTTAATAGATATAATGTTCTTTACTTTTTAAGACAATTTTCTTATATTATTATATTTAATCCTAACAAAAGCTTTGTGAGATACATAGTACAAGTATTACTTGCTTCCAAAAAAGTTCTATAGATTGCAATCAGCAGAATTGTTGTGGCAAACCTTTTGGACAAAAGTCACATCAAAAAGATGTATAATCAAGCCAATATTCAAAATCCTTTCAGCTGCAAAGAATTCAACAAACTTTATACTACTAAGGCTTAGCCTTCAAGAATTCAAGGTTGCTTCCACATGCTAATTAATTTGTGGGATAAAATTTTAGTATATAAGTTCTAATATTATCACCATATTTTTAAATAGGAAATAAAGCTTATATACATAAAATGAAAAACTAATCATTAAATAGCAGAATCCCAAGCTAGCTTAGCATCTATTTCAATACTATTGTCATTATAAAGTGAATGAATAATTAAAAAATATTTTAAAAACTAATGAATGCCAAGTACTATTCTAAGTATTAAGAATATAAATATAAAAATGAAGAAAGTTTTATTAAATAAAAAAGATTACATTCTGATAATAGAAATAATACAAAGAGAGGGGGTAGTCAGAAGAGGCTCTTGTAGTATAACAAATTCCAGAAGTAGAGATAAGGTGTGATGGATAAATGTGACAGGGATATGGTCAAGTAAGCTATGGAGATGATACCTGGGGAATAGGGAATTACAGGAAATATACTTTGGGCTTAGATGAAATATAAGACCAAATGAAACATTCCCAAATTAGTACAGCAATGGCATAAGCAGAACTTTAGTATATGAACGACTTGGAATCTCTAGTATACGGTCTTTAGTCTGGGCAGGAAGGGAATTATTGTGCCAAAGAAAGGAATACTAAAAGATCAGAGACAGAAGATCTAACTTTTTCACTCAAAATACTTTTAAAATTTGGAAAACCATTTAGTTCCTTGAGTTTAAGTTTCAGTATCAGAAAAATGAGCTTACACTTCATACCCTCTATGATCTCTTGCTGAAAATCTTAGATATTCTGTCCTTGTAGATTGAGACCAAGAGATATTAAGTGTCTTGCTTAAAGTTATGAAACTATATAATTGTAAATTCAGAACTAGAATTCAGTTCCTTCTTACCTTTAGCTCTAATTTTCTTTCTGCTATTTCATGCTGTATTACTTTATTCATATGGTATAACAAAGTTATTAATAGGGGTTTAAGTTCAATAATAATTATTATTGCTAATGTTATAATTAATATCACAATTGTGTTTTTTAATTAACAAAAATGTCATATTCTGATATGATCTTCCAAACCAAATGGTATGATGATTCCAAACTGTTGGATATTTTAAAAGTGTGCCTCTAGTAGCTGAAAAAATTCATATATAAAATCCAGACAATGTAAAATGATGAGATTGAAATTAATGTGGGAAAAGTAGTAATATCTTGATAGAAATGGACTATAGGTGTTACAGTTTGTTATAGACTCATTACTTAATTTGAGACTCATAAAAACATTTGTGATTTGGGCACTAAACTCATGTTTTTATAACAGTGCTCAAAACCATGATCTCAGGAATATAAATAATTAAACAAATTTACATTTTTCTCAAAAAATTTAAAACTCAAATCATATATACACATGTATTCATGAATTGCTGAGGCAAAAAGTCAAATTAATATTTTAGCTTATGCATATTTCATGCTAGTCCTCAGATGATAGGAACCTTGTGTATTCTGAAAAAATATATTATATATATGTATATATATATATATATTAATCAGTTAATCAGTTGGATTTCATTATAAAAGAAAGATGAAAAGCTCTCTCAACTTCAATGATGGCTAAGATTCTTGAGGTAATTTAATATGAGGACTAATTAATGGAATCTGCTGAATTTATCTGTAAAAGGATTTGGTTGGGATGGATGTAGAAGAGAGGAAAACATACAGATATTTTTGTTCTTTTTAAGATTATAGTAGTTTCTTATGTTGAAAAGAAATTAGAGTGGTTATCCTTGGACCCAGATGTCAAAGGAAGGAACAATGGGTTAGTATTATTTTACAGTCAAATTAGAAATTTAGAAAAATTAGAAAAACAATTGAGAAGTCTTCAAAATATTTGGAGCTACCCAATGGACTGTCTTAGTAACTAATAGTATCCTCCAAATTCTGAACTTCCTCAAGAAAAAGCAGAATGACAACTTGTCTACCATGTTGATCAAGGACTCATGATGTGATATCGATGAGATAGCATCTTCCTTAGATTGTATTTTTTTAGTAAAATTGATTCACATGCCTAGTCAACAATAGAGTGATGATAGTTATGAAAATTAAAGAAATGAAGAAAACTGTTAACATGACCCAAAAGAATGCATATAAATAAAAGAAGAATTATACCTGGGGTTAAGTCAATCAGAAAATAAAATTTCAATATGGAAATTAAATAACAAAAATTAAGCAAAAATACATTTCTAAGAAAAATCACAATGAAAAAATAATAAATATAGCAATTTAGGAGAAGAAAAAGAGAAGTGGTATTTAATTATTCATTCAACTGAGAAAGGCAAGAGAGAGGACAAAAACATAATACATAAATAATTGAGTGATTAACAAAAAAAAGACATTAATTGTTTAAATCTACATGCTAAGGGGAGGAAAAAAGTAAATTGGAGTGAAAAAAAAAGAGACAATCCATAAAAAACAGTTGTACTTTAAAGGAATTTAAGCAAAATTAAATTGATACAAATCATATTGACTCAAAAAAGGAAAGAATTTTGAAAATTATATTTAAAACTCAATTCTAATGAAACATGCAGAAAAAATTTTTAAACTATCTAAATAATGGAAATATGAATGTCATAATTAATACTAAAAATAAGAATGTCTGAATTGATAACAAAACAAAGAAGCAAAATCAGTTGTATATGAGAAATATTTATATGTACAAATGAAAATAGACAAGACTTGAAATAAAGCAGTTAATTGTGGAAAAAATTTATAGCCAATTTCTAAGAAAGAAGTCTCATATCTAAAATATACAGAGAAAATATACAGAGAGTCAAATTGATAAGAATATAAGCCATTCCCAAATGATAAATCATTAAAATATATAGTTTTTGAATGAAGAATAAAAACTTTATATTAGTATATTAAATTGGTCTAAATCATTATTGTTTAGACACATCCAAATAAAAACAACTCAGAGATATCATCTCACACCTATAAGACTGGCTAAAATAATAAAAGGGCAAAATGACAAATATTGATTGGGATGTCAAAAATGAAGACATTTATATGTTGTTGGTAGAATGTGAACTGACCCTACTATTTTGGAGAGAAATCTAGAGTTTTATGTTGAAAGAATTATAAAACTGTGTCTCCCTTTTGACCCAGCAATATCAAGATGTATTTATCATCCTTATCTCCTTTAATCAAATCTATTTTTGCTTTAGATTTGTCTGAGATCATGATTGCTACTCCTGCTCTTTTTGTCTTAATTGAAGACTAACAAATTCTGCTCCGCCTCCTTATTTTTACTCTGGATATAATTACGTCGACTCTATTTCTTATAAAACATATGGTAGGATTCTGGTTTTTAATTCACTCTATGATCTGCTTTCTTTGTTAGGGTGAGTTTATGCCATTGACATTAACAGTTATGATTACAGTCTATGCATTCCCCTCCATCTTGATTTCCTTTTTTATTACTTCCCTTTTTTCCTTTCATTCTTTTCTTCCAAAGAAGTGTTTCGGTTTTAATTACTTCTCCCTTTCTCTCCCTTTTATTACTCCTCTTCCCACCACCACTCTTTTTATTCCCTCCTACTTCTCTCTCTTATATTATTCCTCACGCCACCACTCCCTTTCTAATTCCCCTTCTACTTCTCCATAGGGTAGATAAGACTCTATACCCCAATGAATCTGGCTGTTGTTCCCTCTTGGAGCCTATTCCAATAAGGGTAAGATTCAAGCATTACCTGTCAGCAGCCTAATCTCTCCTTTAATTCTAATAGTATTTCCTCTATCTGCCACATTTCTTTTTTTTTTAAATATATTTTATTTGATCATTTCCAAGCATTATTCATTAAAGACATAGATCATTTTCTTTTCCTCCCCCCCCACCCCCCATAGCCGACGCGTAAGTCCACTGGGCATTAGATGTTTTCTTGATTTGAACCCATTGCTTTGTTGATAGTATTTGCATTAGAGTGTTCATTTAGAGTCTATCCTCTGTCATGTCCCCTCAACCTCTGTATTCAGGCAGTTGCTTTTTCTCGGTGTTTCCACTCCCATAGTTTATCCTTTGCTTATGAATGGTGTTTTTTTCTCCTGGATCCCTGCAAGTTGTTCAGGGACATTACACCGCCACTAATGGAGAAGTCCATTACGTTCGATTATACCACAGTGTATTAGTCTCTGTGTACAATGTTCTCCTGGTTCTGCTCCTCTCACTCTGCATCACTTCCTGGAGGTTGTTCCAGTCTCCATGGAACTTCTCCACTTTGTTATTCCTTTTAGCACAATAGTATTCCATCACCAACATATACCACCGTTTGTTCAGCCATTCCCCAATTGATGGGCATCCCCTCGTTTTCCAGTTTTGGGCCACCACAAAGAGCGCAGCTATGAATATTTTTGTACAAGTCTTTGTGTCCATTATCTCTTTGGGGTACAGACCCAGCTGTGCTATGGCTGGGTCAAAGGGTAGATATTCTTTTGTCGCCCTTTGGGCATAGTTCCAAATTGCCCTCCAGAATGGTTGGATCAGTTCACAGCTCCACCAGCAATGAATTAATGTCCCTACTTTGCCACATCCCCTCCAGCATTCATTATTTTCCTTTGCTGTCATGTTAGCCAATCTGCTAGGTGTGAGGTGATACCTCAGAGTTGTTTTGATTTGCATCTCTCTGATTATAAGAGATTTAGAACACTTCTTCATGTGCTTGTTAATAGTTTTGATTTCTTTATCTGAGAACTGCCTATCCATTTCCCTTGCCCATTTATCAATTGGAGAATGGCTTGATTTTTTGTACAATTGATTTAGCTCATTATAAATATGAGTAATTAAACCTTTGTCAGAGGTTTCTATGAAGATTTTTTCCCAATTTGTTGTTTCCCTTCTGATTTTAGTTATATTGGTTTTGTTTGTACAAAAGCTTTTTAGTTTGATGTTGCCACATTTCTTAATGTAATATAATGTACCTCATTTTACCTCTCTCTTCCCATTTCTCTTAGTACAGTCATCTTTTTCACCTGTAGATATATATTTTACATATCATCCTAAGTAGCTTACAACCACACCCTCATTCTATGCATTCTTATTCTTACTACTATGATAATAATGATTTCTTTTTAAGAGTTAAAATATTATTTTTTCATGCAGGAATATAAACAAATTGACTTTATTGAAACTTTTAATTTTTTTTCTCTTTCTTATTTACCTTTTTATGCTTCTCTTCAATTTTGTATTTGGACATCAAATTTTTGATTTAAGTCTCTTTCTTATTTACCTTTTTATGCTTCTCTTCAATTTTGTATTTGGACATCAAATTTTTGATTTAAGTCTAGTCTTTTCTTCAGGAATACCTGGAAATCTTCTATTTTATTAAATAATCATAACTTTCCCTAAAAAGAGCATAAAAAGTTTTGATAGTTTGATGATTTTTGTTTGTGAACTCAGTTCTCTTGCCTTCCAGAATATATTCCAAGTCTTCTGGTCTTTCAATGTGGAAGCTGCCAGATCCTGTGTAATCATGATTAGGTTTCCACTCTATTTGAATTGTTTATTTCTGGCTGCTTATAATATTTTCTCCTTGACCTCACAACTCTTGAACATGGCTATAACATTCTTGGAAGTTGCCGTTTAGAAACTGATTGAAAAATGTCATCTATGGATTATTTCAATTTCTACTTTACCTTCTTGATCAGGAATATCAGGGAAGTTTTCATTGATTATTTCTTGTAATATGATGTTTAGAACTTTTTTTTCCTTGAGTTTCAGATGATTAAGTAATTCTTCAATTATCTCTCCTGGGTCTATTTTCTAGGTTGATTGTTTTTTCAATGAAATATTTCACATTTTCTTCTTTTTTTAAAATTTGTTTTGTTTTATTTTGTTTCTTTGTGTTTCATGCAGTCTTTAGCTTCTACATGACTAATTCTAATTTTTAAAGACTGAAGTTCTGCCATGATCTTCCTTTTCATAAAAATTAAAATCTCAATAACAAAAGATATATTTAAGGGATTTGTTAAATGATCATAAGAAATCAATGAAAAATGAAGATACAAAATAAAGACCATGTGCCCATGGCTGAGCCACCAGTTCAAATATCTGCCTTACCACCAGAAAGCTCAGGACCAGAAGTAAAAGAGCTGGGATCCTTTATGTCCTTGCCTAATAACCCTTGTCTACAGGAAGTATGTAAGGACAGGAATTCAGTGGAATCTTGGGAAATGTAGTTCTTTTATTTTTACGGTAACAGATTTTCAATTATACATTCCCCTCCGAGATGCTTGGAAGACTAGTTTCTCCAATGAATCTTGTAAACATAACCAATTTTGAAATTACAAAGAACAAAACCAGAGATTGATAGGCACATTGACAAAAGGCCAGTTAGGGGGAAGTCCCCTTTGGAATAAGAGTATACATACAAAACAAATGCTTTCAAAACCACACAGTTCAAATCACCACATCCCAAAATACACTCTGCATCTTCTAGTGTAGCATGTGGTCTGTGCAGGCATCTTAATGGAGCCTTCTCCAAACAGTTCACTTTCTGGATTCAGGGAAGTATCATGTTTCTTAACCTAAAATTACTCTCAACAAGAATTTAAATGTTACAATTTAGAATAATTAGCATTCCCTCCTGAAGAGGGTGTTGAAAAACACAGGGATCACATAGAAATGCATGGCTGAGTTATGAGGTGTATAAATCAATTGGCCAGAGAAATCAAAAACATAAAAAAATCCAAATAAAAAAAGATAATTTCTGGATGAAATAAAGACTATAAAAGTCTTATGTGTAAAAATTCTAAGTAAAGGAAAAATAAATCTATAACAGATCCTTGAGTCAGGGCCCAATTAAAATGATTTAAGCAATTATGCATTTAGCCAAGCAGAAGCCAGGAGTATAGAAAATTTACCACACCATGAAAGACAGAAAAGGGACTAGATTATAGGAGCCAGGTAGGAGCCAAATTTTAGATAGTTGGTAGAATTTGAGACAAGGAAGACCTGCCTTTAATACATGTTAAACAGCTACCACCTCAAACCCCAAACAAGTTCAAGTCCTCTTGTCTTGGCTCAAAATTTTCATTAATCCCATAGGGATTGGTTTCTCTCTTTGAACTTGTGCTCAATTGACACTATGTAGTTTAGCTTTGTGCTTCTTTGGCACTGTGCAATGGCTCTTATTGTATTCTCTTGTCCTAGAATCAGACAAAATTATTAAGCAAAGTACCATATTTTTTATGTTTTTTTTAACAATCATTGGAATCATTTTTATAATATAAAGCTTTTTGGTATGCATTGATGTTATAGCAAATGCATTTTAAACTTATATTACTATAAAATCAAAATAGTTAAAGAAAAAATCTCAATAATGTTGACATGTGCTTCAAATACAAAAAGGAGAGAAAAAATAAAACTGGAATAGTATGTCACACATGCATACAAAATCAATAATAAAAGAGTTTTAAAATTCAAAAATATATAGCTCACAATCATTGACACACAGTGTCAGCTAAGGAAATGTACACTACAAAAATTTCTCTCCCAAAGGTGAGATCCATTTCCTTTTTAACTTAACTACTGTGTGAGTAAAAGCAATTTTCAGAGTAAAACAGTAATACAGTAGATAATGCACATTCAAAGAAGTACCAAACTCCCAAATATTCAAAATAGCCCAGTTAATTACAATAGCAAACAAATCCACTATCATATTTCATATTAGTGACTGTATGACAAAAAATATATCAACTGATGGATATTTGTCACAAGTTTTACAGGTGTAGCAAATCTTTCAACCTTGGGAAATACATTTTTAAACAAAGTAAAACTTATTTGGATCTAGAATATCACCAAGAAAACTAGATTGTTCTGGTGGAAGTAAATTAAACTGGAGAATTTTTCAGGAGTTCTTTTTGGTTTCCTGCTTCATATAAACACCTTGGTAGGAACATTTATTTGTTTCTCTACCTATAATACAACATTCTTTATAATATATTTTAAAAATCATCCATTCAGAAACCACTAGTTAATTTTTTTTTCTGAACACCTCTTAAAATTACCATTTAAATTCATAGCTTATAAAATTCTCCAAAGGTTGTTAACCAGGTTAAGTTCATTCATTATCTATGTGACTCAGCAAATACAAAATGGATGAAAAAAACTGTTTATGGGCTTTACAACATTTTGTTCAGTATAGTTATAGTGGAAAGGTAACATAATACATCTAGTAGTTAAAACATAGTAGATTAAAGTGATTCAGTCTAACAGAATAGTATTGAACACATTAATGTAAGAACTTAAAACAACAAAATTAAATTTTGAAGCAGACAATCAGCAAAATACAACAAAATATAGAGACTTTCATAAAACAATGGAGTCTGAAAAGACTTAAAATTTTCATCTCCAGTCTCTTTAAAGTTCCTTTCTCTATACATTCAGATACCTTTTGTCAGAACTGTGGGATTTCCCATCACGAGGGAGAAAGTGGGTTTGAGGAATTTCAAACTAGTTGAATCTTAGAGACTGGGCAGGCCAGAATGGCAAAGAGTTGCAGGGAGATGAATTTCTCCCCTAAATCTCAGGCAAGTTGCTTATAATCCACTTCCTGTTTAGAAGAGTCTCTTCCTCCTCCTCATCCCCCAACCTGAGGTCCCATGTCACATGGAGGCTAATTGTTGCATACAGAGAAAACACCCCAGTTTTTACTAGTTGGTTTATAATTTCAAAGACACAGTGGCATCTACCAGAAGCCTGGGACCTGAGACTGGGACTGGGGTTGGATGAGCGATCTGGCTTAGAGGCTAGAAATAAGGTGAAGAGTTGCTGGAGACCTGGGACTGAGGTCCCAATGAGAGATTGGGGTCATGGGCTAGAGGAAGCAGTATCAGTAATGCCAGAGTCAGCAGTGAGGAATGAGGAATGAAGGAGGAACAAGGAACGAGGACTCAAGCAGTTGGATGAGAGAAGTGGTTTATCTCTTCTTCACCAAGAGTCCCCTAGCTAAAAATATCCCACCCAGTAAGGAGAGGAAGCAACCAGGCAAAAAGTAGGAAAATAAAAACACAGGAGCTCCAAAGAGAGTTGGAATTTGAGAGCGTGGATGGGTGAATGGATAGGGTATACAGGATGGGCAAAAAGCCTTGGCAGTAGAAACATGGCTTAAAACAATTATCTAGACTATCTTAAAAACATTGAGAAAATTTCTCATCCCTTCATGGTTGTCATCATGTAAAAATTAAAATCTCAATAATAAAAAATATATTTTAAGGGATTTATTAAAAGATCATTAGAACTCAAGGAATAAAGAAGAAACAAAATAAAGACCATGTGCCTATGGTTGATTAACCAATTCAAACAACTGCCTTACCACCACCAAGCTCAGGACCAGAAGTAAAAGATATAGGACCCTTCACATCCTTGCCTAATATTCCCTGTCTTCAGGAAATATGTAAGGACAGGAAGTCAGTGGGTTCCTGGGAAATGTAGTTCATTTTTTAGGGTAACAGATTTTCAATCATACATTTTCTTTTTGCTCTATTCTACTTAAAATGAAATTCTATTCTTCATTGATTTTTTTCCTCTTTTTCCAGTTGACCAATTTTTCTTTTTAAGCTATTATTTTCTTTTTATATTTATTTTATTTTACCACATTTTTTCTTCTTCCTCTCTCATTTCCTTTTTAAATTTCTTTTTAAGTTCTTCCAGTAGCTGAGACCAATTCTTAATTTTTCTTTTAAATTTTGCAGTTGTTTGCTTGTATCTGACCATCTACTACTGAATTTCTGCTTTTCTCTTTGTCCTCATATATATTTTCTATGGTTAGGTGTTTCATTTGCTGTATGTTTATTTTCTCAGTCTTTTTCCCCCTGTGGGCATACACTCCTCTGTGTGGAGTTTTATTTCCTGTTCCCTCTTAACCAATGAAATTCTCTATGCCAATCTTTTAAACTGTTTCTCAAAAGAGGACCCCCCCTCACTATATCTTGTTTTTGGCTTTGTGACTTCTGTCATTTTGAAGTGCTATTTTAAGGTTTATTTGAGAGGAATCTTAGATCAGTTTCAGTTTGTGATGCTCTTAAGCCCCCATGTTTGCCCTACCCCCTCCATAAAAATATTCTAGTGAAATAGATGAAAATTATGACATTATAAAGATGAACCCTCATGGGTATTTTCCCCTCAAATTAAAACAAAAACTTCAACAAATTCTTATTTTATAAAGTTTACACCATTAAGAGAACTTTTGTTAGAGTTCAAAGCCTTGAAAAAGACACATCAGTTATTTAGTGATTTATTTTATTTCCACATTTACTTCATTTTATTCTCCAACTTTTTTTTTCACAACTCATGAGTTAGGTATCTCCTATACTATTCATCCTCAAAGTGACCATCATTCTTTGGAACAGGACCCAGTAGAATGTTAGGTCCATTGTGACTCTTTGTACCTCTAATATTCTTCATACTAACTTATTAAAGAATAGAATATTAAGAGACATTTATGGAATTATTGCATTGAATCTTTGTTAACAAAGAATCATTTTTGGTTTGCCTATAAAAATAAATCCATGATTTTCACTATTGGCTTTTTATATTATTCCATTGTGATTCTTGCTCTATTCATTGCTCTCATTAAGTTGGCTGTATTATCTCTGAAACTCATAGCTAGAATTGCTTCCGGATTGATTACTTAACACAAATTCATCTGGTCTCTTGGTCATTTTACATTTAATATGGTCATCTCCCATGATGATATGCTAAGCCTCATTCTATATGTAATCCAGTGACACTGACATGTAGACATAACCCCATAGCTAAAGGGCACTTTATTTTTTTAATTCATTTTTCATTGTATAAAACAGTTCATTTTAATGTGCAAAAAAACAGAATGAATTCTATTGTGGTTTTTGCAGTTGTATTTTAAAGTAATTTCAAAAGTAACAGTCATGATACTTTCAAAGAAAATGTCAAAATCCTTTCATTTGCTTAATAAAGGAAATAGAGAATTCAGTCATTATGACGTTGAAGTATCTATTTGTAACTATTTAAATGAGAATTGCTATAATTTCTTTTCACTTAACAAAGCAGAGCTTCAGACATGGAGATTCTCACAGATGAAGGGAGTCTAAAGATTACCTAATCCAAAACCCTAATTTTCAAGATGAACAAAATTAAGTGCAAACAAATTAAACAGTCCATGCAAGGTCACATAATATTGTGTCCTAAGGAAGACTAGAACCTAGATTTCCTGAAAGGTGATTTTATCATGGAATTGGTATAGGTTTTACAATTGTTTCTCTTTGTTTGGGGGTTAGAATATAATAATAATAGAAAAAAATCTATAATATAATTTGGGTTTGTTGATAATTGATTTTTGTTTAAGCCTTTCATTAAAATTTCTATTACCATAACACTAATTTTACTACCATATTACTTTATGTCCATCTTGTTTAACTGTAGCTCAAAATATAAACTTAACATTGGAACCTGGAGGGACCTGCCAAGAGAGTTTCTCTAAATCCATGTTTTCTTTGTTTTAATCTACAATCCTCTAAGCTAACCACTACCACATTACATATTCTAAAAGTTTTTAAATAATATTTTACTTCATAATTTGAAAAATTCCTAGGGCTTTTAAAAAAATTTTCTATTATACTGTCAAAATTGGTTACCTTATTAATTATTAAGTACAAGGGACCATTCTATAATAAACTTCTATACTGTACTTAATGTGGTATTTTGCACCTATAGGTATTACATAGTAGTTGAATTAAATTGAATTTGATTCATATTTTATACCTTTAAAGGTAACCAATTTTGACAGTATGATGGAAATTTTTTAATAATTATGGAATTCATGTTAATTTTTAGAGAATATTATACCATTCAACTAGAATGTAAGGTCTATGAGTTGAATGGTATAATATTCTCTAGAAATTAACATGAATTCCATAATAATCATATAAAAATTCTTGACAACAACTAGTAAAAGTTTAGTCACTTGAACTATATATAAAGAATTATATATAAAAACCTAGAAAAAATGTAAAATGATCAAAAGACTTGGGCTGTTTCTCTTCTACTTCCACATTTTGCACAAAATGAGACAGAAGACTAATCACTAAATTGATAGAGTCCACAAATATTGAAGTTGGTTTCCTGAATGTGAATTATTTTATAGTCATGGTTAATATATTACTATAGAGATAAACCCCACCAATACCGAGATTCTCACTATCAATTAAAAATCAGAAAATATCAGGAAGTTGTTACAATTTAGAAAGACGACAGTTTATTCCTTTAAAAAAATTCTTACCTTCCATCTTAGAATCAATACTGTGTATTACTTGCAAAGTAGAAGAGTAGTAAGAGCTAGTCAAGGGCAGTTTGTGACTTGCTCAAGGTCACATAGCTAGAAATTGTCTAAGGCCATAATTGATACCAGGACCTTCTGTCTGTAGGTGTGGGTCTCCATCTACTGAATCACCTAGCTGCTCCCACAGAGAGTTTCTTCTTACAGAATCAAATAAAGAAGTTCCATGCATATTTTATTTTGTTCCAAAATATAATAATAATTGTCATTGCATAGGTAAACTATCCTTTCAGTGAATACAAATTCAAATTTATAGAACATAAAGATGTGACAATATTTTACAAAGAATTTGACTAACTTTAGAAGTAAAGAAAACAATGATAATCGGATATTTCTGAGGTAAAGGTCTTTATTATGACATAAAAGACCTAAAATATGTTGAAAATAAAGAATAAAAAAGTCATGTAGAGTATTCTGAAGTCTCATGTACATAGAGTATGATTATTACTTCACAAAGAAGTCAGGTATATGTGTATATATAAAAATTTATAATTCAGGAAAATAGTCTTATGGTAACAAGAAGATGTGATTCTTTAATCTATCTGTACCCCTTAAATAAGTTAATCAAATAGGCAAAAGGTAAAAGTAAAAATTAATTAGAATAATTTATATAACTATGTGTATATATGTATTTAGATGTAGGAATAGATAAGTCAATATAAATGTGAAAATAGATTTTTTTAAACAAGACACTGTGATTGTGATCCAAATTATACTATTAAAATGGTGAATTTCAAGAATTGGAAATGAATAAAAGATTTTCTTTTAAATTCAATGTCAAAATTTCCTAAGGAATTTAACATGGTAAGAAGTAACCTCAAAAATGAGTTAGCTACAAGAACCCCATATTTGTCATACTTTATCTTCACACAGTAAAGAGCTCTGGGAATCAATAATAATGATGAGTTCATATGCATTTATGAATTAGTACAAAAAGTATTTTGGAAGTTCATGTGAATTATTTTCTCACAAGTTTAAGAAACAAAAAACATTTAAGTAGGGAGAGGTGAAGTGGGTACTTCATAAAGTGAGTCTGGACACCCAGAAGTTCAAATTAATGCAACCAATATTCATTTATTAGTTTATTGGTTGCTAAACGAATCTATGTCCCAGGGCAGACTTGCCTAGTGAAAACTTTCCTAAACTGAAGTTACAGACAGTTTTTATGGGGTTACATATGTGCAAGAGGTTGTGCAAGCTTACACAATGTTGAAAATTATATATTGCTTCAAATAATACCAAGATTGAAATATAGGCTTAGTGGCCAGGGCAGAGTGAACAGAGCAAGCAAACTGAATTGTATAGAAGCCAGAAGTGCCATTAGCAGAAGGGGTACAGGGCATTCCATTGTATATCTTATCCTATACTGGGTTTATCTCTTCGTTAAGGAGTCTTCCTCTAGGGTGCATTGACCATATGTTGCTTCTGACTTTCCACTGAGAAAACATATTCCTGATGTCTCTTTGCTATGAAGAAAAGTAGGCTTATTGATTAGTACCTTACCCAATTCATCAGGGACCTAGTTTTATTTCACTTCAGAGGAAATACATCTAATATAATCTTTGTGCACGTTCCAAACAAATCAGATTAATCAAAGAATGATTAGGGGAAAAATAAATATAAAATGTTTTTGTATTCTTGGACATTTTCATAGGATCAATGTTTTAGAGCTGCAAGGGATGTGTTATAAGTTATCTAATCAAAATAAATGATTTCAGAAATAATGAAAATGTAGTGTAGAGTAGTGAAATGGCCAGATAAAGATAATAAATGCAACATTAGAAGATCCAAGTTTGATCTCACTGTGTCTGATTCCAAATCCAATAGTATTATTTTAGAGAAAACTATTCTTCTCATCCATGGGAGAAGAAAAGTAACATTTAGATTCTAAAATCTCATAATTCAGAATGTTGTATTAAAATATATGAATAGTATCTCAAAATGTAAGTTTTAGAGAATACAAAAAATATTACTGGAAGAGATATATATTTCAAAATATTCGGGGTATATGATTCAGGTTAGACATTCTTAACCTGATGTCATTGAATTAAAAACAATGCATGCCTACCTAGGTATTTTATTTCATGTTCTTAAATACAAGGTTTATAGTTTTCCTCTCACCAGCTTGCCAAAGGAATCCATGACAAAGAATGGGTTAAAAACTCACAATTCAGGGAAAGTTACAAAACAATGGAGAAAACTTAATCAAGTAATTTATCTATATGCCTTAAATATATTGATAAAACACAGAAAAGTGAATGAGAGGTCATCAGCAATTACCCAATAACCTGACAATTAAATTATCTACAGAAAATGTTAATAAGAATTATCTACATATTTCAGTAATATTAAATAAAATATAAAAAAAATAAATGTAATCTTTTGCAATTTTAAAGAACAGACCATGTCTCCTCATTTACACAATTGGAGTAAATATATACAAATTCAATTCATCTTGTGATTTTTTAAAAATTAATTTTAAATGCAGCAAAAACTCCTAAGTAAAACAAATATCTTCCTTAAATATTCTGCTGCAGCAAGGTGCATCATATGCATTTTTAATACTTTCATAGTCTCTTTGACAGACATAATCACAATGAAAACTTTACTCAGTGATACTATAGTTATTAATATAAATTAAGAGATACACAAAGATAGTGGAATGAATACTCTTCTTTTATCCTAATTCCCCTTAATCACCTCAAAAAAAGTAAGATTCCTAAATATTTCAGTATTTGTCTAGTACCCAGGACATCAGTGGGCTTTCAAGGTATACTTGAGTTTGAGTGATATGTTTTGTATACATACATACATACATACAAACAATGATTTGTATATATACAAACATTTTTATGAATATATACATATGTATGTATACATTGATATGTTCATATATAGCCATTAGCAAAGTGTTTTGGCAATTCTAAACATCCCCCATGTATATACAAACTACTCTAAATGAATTTCTAAGTACTGATTTATCATGCCTACCAAATGAAATTTAAAAAGATGGGAGAGATTCTTCAATGTTTTACCTGAATCAATCCCTCATTGAAAACTAGCAACTCAGCTAATGGGCAAATATAACCAAGGACATAGAAAATGCCTATAATGGATATTTCATTGAATTGTTCAAGATTCATTTAGTTGCTGGCTAGATTCTCCTCAATAACTCTTGCAATTACAAAATTTTCCAGATGCCAACTACATGATATAACAGTGGGTAACCTAATGAGTCTATTTAAAAAAGAGGATCATTGCCAATTACTAAATTTTTGGATGTGTTTTCCTTTTTTTCCTATATACTTGATCTGTACATTATGGAAATTCCCATTTTTTTCAGAATCAAGGTTACTGAAGCAGTAGCATTGTGACAAGTAATAATTTATGAAAGAAATCATTTATTTCTTCTAATATCAGAAATAGACAAATATATATGTATATATGAGCATGTATTATACACATACACATGTGTGCATTTACTCTGGTGATATTACAATTATTCCACATATACATTTGAGTGTGCATTCATGTGCATGTGTAATAAGATATTTTGCCTAACTTGTCTAGATTTTGGAATTAAATCTCCCCAAGCCACTTCACTGGGGATTTTGGATACACAGGAACAAATTCAAGTTATGTTCTAAGCTGAAATTTCTGTAAACAATTAAATCCAGAAAATTGCACACTGTCTTTTTTTCTGAATATCTCAAAAGATTTACGGTTTTAATCTTTTAACTTTTACTATTCTTTTCTCAGCAATATGAAGAATGTTGGACCTGAAATAAGGTAAGTTTGGGTTTTAATATCATCTCTAATGCTTACTAAAGAACAATCACGAACAAGTCAATCCATTCCTATAAGTATCAATTTAGTCATCTATAAAATATGAATCATGATATTTCTAGTTCTTACTTTTTTAGAGGGCAGGGTTACAGAGTGGCTAGAGACCTAACTTTTAAGTCAGAAACACTTGGCTTCAAATCTTTCCACTGAAATGTTAGATTTAAAGAAATCTCTGGGTCATATTTCTGAGCTGAAAAATCCAAAATTTAATTGTTGAAAATCCAACCTGGAGCTCTTTCCACACCCATTTTATGATAACATCCTATGTAGATGTTCAACAGTATTTTATACATTTTAGCTAATTTTATAGATTTTATATATTGTATAATATATATTTATATCTTATAAAGTTTTATAGATTATAGTTAATTAGCATAAGTCACTGAAATATGGAGCATGTTAAGAAATGTGTAAAACATACAGAGCATGTTAAGAAATACACACTGGTTCTTGATAACAAGGGTTTGAAACATTTGCAACAAAGCCCTCAAAGTTGAGCACAAGGTTAACTATCCAACTTATGTCAGAGTAACCTTACATGGCCACAGTATTCTTAGGAAGTTATGAAGACATAAATCTTTAAAGGACCAAACACCTGAAGTAAACAAGGTTCTTTCCATACTATCTCATCAGCCAGCTCTCCACTCTCCACTCTCACTGAACCCAGTTCATTAGTGCATAGATTTCAGCTTCTCTAGATAACTACACAGAACTAGTTTTCATTCCTCCAAAAGAAGCTCTTAATATATTTAGTTGCTATAATATTCTAATCTACCAAAATACATTCTTTCTAATATTATGCTTTATATACTATTATTATAATTAACATCTTATATGTAGTTTGATAATTAGATTTAACTCTTTCTAAAAATTATAATTGCAGTTACTTACCTAAAGTATTATATGTAATCTCTATGTTCATAATCAATAATATAAAGTGTGTAGAACAATTTTCCTTTCACATATATTGACTGTGTGATCTTGAACAGATTATGTAACCTCTCCATGCTCTAGGCAAATTTCTAAGATAATGTTTCACTGAAGGTGCCTACTTGCACAGGTAAAGCATGTTTCATTATTTAGAAGTTCTATATATGACTGAAATCACAACTAGTTTCTGTCCCTAACTACCTGACATTATTGATTTTTAGTTCCCTTGAAACGACCAATGTATATTACTTGAGAATCTTAGTGATAAAAAAATGAATTTAAATATCACTATCATCACTATTATTACATTCTCATTTTTTGGTGTGTTATGCCTATTTTTAAATATAGACTTAAGCAATCCAAAGAATGATCAATATGATATCATCATTCCATATATCTGTAGGTCATATAACTGGAATTTCATATTACTGTGTATAAGAAGGAAATTATTTTTGTATTATTTCAGAGAATTAAAACATAAGTTCTTTTAAAGTCTTGTTGAAAATATCCATTAACTGACTGTGAAGGGGAATATATACAATTTTGGGTTTGTAAATGGCTATAAAAATCCATAAATTCTCTGTTTTTCAAAAGGAGTTTCATTATATATAATTTGGAGAATAAGAATAGTGATATCCATTAAATTTTTTTCTTAAATTTTTAATGGATTAATGTAATATGGAGCTATGCAAAAGAGTTCTCATGATGTTTTGGTTCTATTTCATTAATATGCTGAATTCTTAAAGTTGTTTTGAGGTTTTCATTTGTAATATCAGGATTTATTTTTCTGCTAATTTATATAGGATACTGAGGTTTTATTTTAAGAGTCTAGCCATTCAGTTATATCTTTCTAGAATTAACTTAAATGCTATTTAAACTCCCATCATATAGTATAACATGATTTGTTTTTGTTCTAGAATTATTCCAGTATATTTTAAATCATGTTATTATGTGCTCCTAAAATATAAATCTTTTTATTCCTGTTAAATAAATTTTACTTTGTTTCTCTGAAAGTGTCTTGGGTGACTCATTCTATTTTCTTAACATTGTATGGATTTTACTTGGATACCTACATCTTTTGTGAACCATTTTACTCTTCCAGTTATATTTGTTAATATGTTAAATATGGGTTAACTGCTCTAAGATATTGCTTTCTTATTAAGCTTTGACTTCAGATTTCCAGTTAAACCCATAGCATACTGTAAGAGAGAAAAATAAGACCCAGTATACAAAAGACCAACCCAAGCAGGGGAAGGACAAGGAAAACAGAAGATTCCAAAAAGGGACAGAAGAGCTGAGAGGATTCAAAACAGTTGCTTCACTTCTTCTTGGGAACCCTCCTGGAGTGGATGGCCTGAGAGGAAACCTCTGAGACAGAGAGCTTGTCTGGACATTTATCATCTTCCAGTGAACTCCAAATTCATCTGGGTCCAGCAGAAGACAATAAAAGTAGGTTTGGGACTTGGTAGAAAGCCATCTACTATAGAAGATTCTCTCTCTATCCCCAAAATATTCTTGAACTTCATTTTACAACTAGATTAGATTAGGAGGAAGGATGACCTCAACAATTGACCAAAAGAGGTTCAGGAAGACTGCCTAAGGATTTGGGGGTAGGTCAGTTGTTAATTTATAGGTATTCCCATTTCCTACTTTCCTCATTCAACCACTCCATTCTCCCTGCCTTGTATGTCTCCTAGAAAAAAGTTATCCTTTTAGATCAGGTCTGCCTGCTTTCTAACAACACTGAAGGGGATTGAGGCTTTGGAGTAAATAATATCCTTCTCCCCAAGGATGGGAATCAGCTCCAAACCAGGCTCTAGAGTGACTCAGGTCTAAAAGGGAAGAAGGTGGCAATTAGGAGTTTGGGGAATCCAGTGGCAGGAGAATTACTCTGTTCTTCAAAAATTGCTTAGATCAAGAGGGGAGGCAGTGGGTTAATTCTCTAGGACCCTCTCCTACAGTCCTTAATCTCTATATTCAACCTAATGTCTGAGGGGACATATACAGTTTGTGCTACCTTCTCCAATGGGAGGAGAGGCGAGGATAAAACCCGTCCTTCTCTACATTTCTTTAGCTCCTTCACACCCCTCTCTGTCTAGTTCCCCATTGTAAGTGTAGGTGATCACATTCTGGTCCTATATTACAATACATAGCCACAATTGTTAACTTAATATAATTTTGTTCTGTCTCTTACAAAGAAAAAAATCCAGAAAAAAATCATAATTATTAACATAATCCATTGGTTTAGTTTAACCTCTTCATTCTAGCCCAAGCAATTATTCTGTTTTTTTTTTTTCTGGACACACATTAAGAATATTGCACTTATATATTCCAAATAACATTTCCATAACTTTGTATAAAGTTCTAATGAGATAAAACATATTTCCAATGTATACTTTTATGTGACTTAAATAAATCAATTTTATTTTTCAAAAATCATTCAAATGAAAAGAATAACTGTCTAGATAGTACAAATATTTTTTCTTGAAGATTCCACATCTTTTTTTGATATTGCATTTTCCCAAAGACATATAATAACAATTTAAAGAGAGAGAGAGAAAAACAAGCAGTGAAAGGAAACATACAGAGAGAAAGAGACAGACACAGAGACAGAGAGACAGAGACAGAGACAGGGAGAGAGAAACACACTGAAAGAAATACAAAGAGAGAGAGAGAGAGAGAGAGAGAGAGAGAGAGAGAGAGAGAGAGAGAGAGAGAGAGACAGAGAGAGACAGAGACAGAGACAGAGACAGAGACAGAGAGAGACAGAGAGAGAGAGAGGGAGGGAGGGAGGGAGGGAGGGAGGGAGGGAGAAAGATGTCTTAGCCTTTTAAACTTAAAGATAGGTCTTTGACTCAGGCCAAGTTGACAGGGATGGCATAATAAGATAAAGGACAGTGTGACTCTGCTGCCTGCCCTTGTTTTTCAAACCCTCTCCCTCCTTCTCCCTTTCCTCAGTCAATAGTTTTCTGCCCTTTCAGAGTGGTCTCTTCCATGCTGATGGGGACCCAGGCACCCACCCTTCAGACATGCTATGTGATTCTGTAATTCCTATGTCTTGCCAAAAGTGGGTATATAATACTCCTAAATAATTTACTTCGCACACCTTCCAACTTTTATCACTTCCTTTATTTTCATATTAGGGAATCTTATGGGTGTGAAGTTGTACCTTAACCTTGTTTTAATTATAATTCCTCTAATCAATAGTGATTTATTACATTTTTTCATGAAACTATAGCCTTTATTTCTTTATCTGAAAACTGTTCATATTGTTTGATCATTTGTCAGGTAGGGAATGATACGTATTGTTATAAGTTTAACTTAGTTCCCTATAAATATGAGAAATGAGTACTTTGACAGAGAAAATTGCTGTGAATTTTTCTCCAGTAAAATGTATTTCTTCCAATCTTGGTTGCATTAGTTTTGATTATATGAAAGCTCTTTAATATAATTAAAATTATTTATTTTACATCTTGTATTGTTCTATCTTGTTTGGCCATAATTTTTCCTTTTATCCAAAGATCTGACAATTAAATATTCCATGCTCCCCTAAATTGCTTCTGGTATCAGCCTTTAAGGATAAATTTTATACTGATTTTGACCTTATTTTCATACATAATGTGAGATAATGATCTTGACCTTTTTTCTGGCATACTGTTTTCCAATCTTCCTAACAACTAATATCAGATATTGAGTTATTATCCCCAAACCAAGGGATCTTTGTGTTTACCATGCATTAGATTGTTATGGTTATTTATAACAATACATTGTACACTTAATCTATTATATTTATAATTCTATTTCTTAGGTAGTAGCAAATTGTTTGGGTGATCATTTTTTCCTATGCACTTTGTGATCTTGTGGGTCTTGATCATTTTCCTTCAATTTTTTTCTTCATGAATTCCCTTGATATTCTTGACCTTTTGTTTTTACAGCTGAATCTTTTAAAATTACTTTTCTATCCATAAAACAATTTTTGATAGTTTGATTCATATGGCTTTGATAAGTAAATTAATTTAGGTTGAACTGCCATTTTTATTACATTAGCTCATGTACCCTTGAGCAATTAATATTTTTCTAATTGTTTAGGTCTGCCTCTGTGTGATTTTTTTATTGTGTTAATATAATATAATGTTAATATAATAACTAATAATAAAATAAAATATAATATTTCCTGAAAAGTATACCCACATTTTATTGTGTAGAGCAGAGTTGGGGAAGTATTGACATACTTGCCACTCCAACCCAGGTTGCTGCTCTGTTCCCCGGCTTCCCAGCACCTGAGGACATTTTTTTGCATGCCCTGCCACTTTCTCAAGCCAACCAAAGCAAGCATTTACTCCCTCAGCTCTCTCCTATAAAGTGGGGAGCTCACAGAGAGCTTGAATTTGCCTTCTGGGAACTTGAACTTGAAAACATTGGCCAATGCTGGTCTTGAATAACTTTAAGTGGAATTTCTTTTTCTATCTGTTGTTTTTGGATTTTATCGGTAATATATAGAAATGCTGAAGAAATGTGTAGATTTATTTTGTATGCTGCAACTTTGCTGAAGTTATGGATAATTTCAATTAGTTTTTAGTTGATCTTCAAGGATTCTCCATATATACCATCATATTACCTGCAATGAGTGATAAGTTAGATTCTTCATTGCCTATTCTAATTCCTTCAAATTCTTCTAATTATTTCAACAGGTAAATTTCTAGATGCAATATTAAATAATAGTGATGATAAAGAACATTCTTATTTCAGCCCTCATCTTATTGGGAAGGTTTCTAGTATATAGTCATTGCAAATGATATTTGTTGATGGTTTTAGATAGATTCTACTTCTCAAAGTGTAGATAACAAGACCTGGAGACAGATGCCCTAGGTTAAAAACTGACTGAGGATACTTCCTAATTGCATGATCATGGGCAAGTTACTTAATCCCATTTGTTTAGCCTTTTCCATTCTTCTGCCTTAGAAGGGTTTAAAAGGATAGATTTTACTTATTTTGAGGAAAACTTCTTTCATTTTTAAGCTTTCTAGTGTTTTAATAAAAACAATTAAAGTTCCCAGCTCAGCATTGTGAGAAGAAGACAGAGTAGGGCATGAAGAACCCTTGCTCCCTACAAACAATCAAAAGTAACTCAATAGAATCAATGTTAATATTGGCAAAAACATTCCCTTGTTCCCAGTGCTCTAGGGGCCAGAACAGAGCAAATTTCATAGAATCAACAAGGCAGCCCTTGAGGAGAGGACTAGTAACTTCACTTTATTTACTAAGTTCTGGAATTTGCTTGCCAGAGAATACTACTGGGATCTTCAGGTGGAGAACCCTGAGAGCAAATGAATTGACTGTGGCCTTGGTGCCAAGGACCCCCAGTGTCCCAGGGTTGGGGATTGAATGAGTAAACCCTGCTGAGTCTATAGACACTTGGCCTTGGGGACAAGATTTTAGTCTCACTTCTATTGAGTGGGGGACTTTAGAGGCCTGAATGGATTGGATACCTGCTTTGTTCCAGGATGCTGCAATGAAAGGTGAAGAGTGAGGAAAGAGTGTGTACTGGTAGGTATGGTTACTAAGGGACTGGAGCTCCATTGGCTGTGGTTACTTCCAGGGACTGGAGTCCCTGGTTTTGGCCATAGGGGAAAGTGTATTGGCAGGACAGCTCTTTATTTTTCAAAACAGTTTATATAGTATTAGGATTAATTGTTCTTTAAATGTGTGGTAAAATTCACTAGTGAAGCTATCTGGTCCTGGGATGTTGTTTGTTTGTTTTCCTCTTAGGGAGTTTATTAATGGCTAATTAAATTTCTTTGTCTGAGATGGTATTATTTAAGTATTCTATTTCCTCTTAGATAGTCTAAACAATTCACATCTTTGTAAATATTCATACATTTCTCTCAGATTGTCAGATTTATTTGAATATAATTAGGCAAAAACATCTCCTAATGATTGCCTTGATTTCATTGTCTCTTTTGATACTTGTAATTTTAATTTTCTTCTTTCCTTTTATTAATCAAATTAACCAATGATCTATCTATTTTATTTTATTCATTAACTAATAAAACATCCACTTTTATTGATTTCTTTTTATTTTCTGGATTTCCAAATTGTTCTTTAACTGGAGATTTTTAATTTGTTCTTTTTCTAGATTTTTTTAAATTTGCATGCATAATTAATTTATCTGTTTCTTCCCTACTTTACTAATGGGAATATTTAGAGACATAAAATTTCCCCTACTTACTTCTTTGGCTATATCTCATAAAACTTGATAGGTTACCTATTTTTTGTCATTCTCTTCAGTAAAATTACTAATTGTTTCTAAGCTCTTTGATCCATTCATTCTTTAGCATTAGATTCTTTTCTATTTAATTTTTCTTTCCATGGACCATTATAAATTTTAAATTTATCTCATGATCTCACAATGATACATTTATGGATTTTGCTTGTGCTTTCTGTATTTGTTTGTGGGGGCTTTATAATCTGTTATAAAGGTTAAATTAAGGAGTGCAACAAAGCGAGGAGAGCAGTTTAAAAGAAACATTTTTTATTACAGAAAGATGTACAGACAGAAAAGAGGAAAGAGAGATTATTAACCTTATATTTTATAAATATGCCTAAAATTCTTAATAACTACCTAAAATTTCCTAAAATTATCTCTCTCTTCTCAGGACAGGTTCTTTTGCCTGGCACACGAGGACTAATCTATTCTACTCTACCTATAAATTATTTACTAACTACACAATTCTCTAAAATAATAGATAGACACCACTCACTCATTCTTTCAATCAGTGTTCTATAGTAGCCCAACTGTCAGTAGCCAATTGCCAGTAGCCTCTTATCTCAGAGACTGACCTCCTGCTCTCTAAAGATTCTAGAGGCAAAAGACTTTCAACTGTCTGTGGCTGCTTCCTTTCTCTCATCACTGATCAACTGTTTTCTATAACTTCCTGTCCAAAGGCAGGCTCCTTCCTCCCCACAGTCCTGTCTCCCTTGTAACAAAATCTTCAGCTGTGGCTTACTCACTCCTGTCAGTTCTGATCTACTTAAAAATCTTGCTCTCTAGCCTCTCAAGGAGACAGAGGGAGAGATTAAGAAAAGTCCTTTAACAATTCTAAAACATGGTCCCTACACATTTTTTTAAATGTGGGCTCCATATACTGCTGAATATAAAGCATATTCCTTTCTATTCTATGTGGTTTTCTCTAAATTTCTATTAAAGTCTAACTTTTCTAAAATTCCATGCACCTCTATATGTTCTTTCTTGATTAAAAAAAATAAATTTATCTTGTTCTGAGAGAAGAAAGTTAAACTGTACTACCAGTATTGTTTTACTATCTATTCCATTCTCCATTGATTTTTTTTATTATTTTCTTTTTTAAATATTTAAATGTTTTGAGACTTGTTACATATATATTTTAGTATTAACTCTTCTTTATTGTCTGTTATTTTTATTAAAATGTAATTTCCTTTCTTATCTCCTTTAATCTGGCCTATTTTTGATATAGCTTTCAGATCATGATTGCTACCCCTGCTTTTTATTTGTTTGTTCATTTTATTTCAACCTAGGCATAATAGATTCTGCTCTAGCCACTTAATTGTATTCTGGGTATGTCTCAGTATTTTAAATGTGTCTTATGAACAGCTTATAGGAGGATTCTGTTTTTTATTCTACTCTGTTATACAATTCCATTTTATGGGTGAGTTGATCCCATTCCCATTCACAGTGATTCCTACAAAAGTGTATTCTCCACCATCCTGTTTTCCCCTTTTTATCCTGATCTTTTTTCTCCTTTTACTCTGTGCCTCCTCACAAGCATTTTGCTTCTAATTATTTCTTCCCCAAAATTCTCTGTACTCTTATTAGCCAACAATAGCCTTTTCTTATTTTACTCCTATTTCCTTATAAAGTAAGATACCGATTTTTATGCTCAACTGAATATGGATATTGGCTCTCTGAGCCAATTCCTATGAGAGTAATGCTCAGGCTCACAACTTCGCTGAGGTCTTATTCAGGGACTCAGAAGTAAACTGTTTGACCTGGGACTAATATTTTCTCTGTAGGTGAGTCTTTTATCTATTGGGCATACTTAGAGCTGATTTACACAAGGGCTCAGGACCTCCCTGGGGATTTGTTCTATGGCACAGCCTTCATTAAGGATTTGTCCTGGAGTTCAGAATTTCAAGGGGGTGGGCATGGGGTTCTATACGATTGTCTTAGCAATTGTCATGGGGTTGTGCTGCTGTTCTGGACCAAGGTTAAGATCTTTAAGCACCATGTACAGAAGGCGGTTTGGGGGGGAAGGTGCTGAAGGATTGACCATGGCCTCTACCAGACTCTTGGTATAGCCATTCTGTAGACTGGGCTTCCCTTTCCCCCTAATTTCCAAGTAAAATTCAGCAGAAAAATTTCCCCACACCATCCTGTTGTTGATTCTGCCACACTAATCTTTATTGGCTGGAGAGAATTTTTAGAGATTCAGGCTTTCCTTTTGATACTTTCATCTTGTCTCCCCCCCCAAGAAGATTCCACATCTCATATAAATTAGAGTAACATTATTGTTTCAAAATACAGAAAAATTTTAAAATATATTTTTTACATGTGGAAATCAAATATTCTAATAATCTCAATATACTGTATTTTCACTACTGTGAGAGTTCTGAGTATGAAACAGAGCCAAAGGCTCTGTGATATTCAAAATAAGTGATATAAATCCTATGGAATTTTGAGTATTGATTGTTCATTGACTAATAAATTAATAAGAAGATTTTTTTTTAAACCTACGGTTCTTTGTAATGAGCATTTTTTCTCCTCAACCTATATCTTGTTATCGTGTATATCAATGTGCATGTGTTCATTTTACTATTTAATGTCTCGTATAGAATATCACAATAATTATTGATATATTCTGGGAAGAGACAGATTCTCATCTTTTGGTATTAAATATATGATGCCATCTATTGATACTAAAATTAATAATAAAATTTTTATTATATAAAATCTTAGGTTAAAAGAGAAAATAATTTAAGCTCATTGTAAGTAAGTATTGCCTCTATATATTTTGTTCCAATTAGCAATATTCTCCTTTTATAATGTATTGTTAATTACTGGATACCCTTCAATACTTCAAGTATTTCTGATTTCATCAGTTTGGGTACTGACTCCACAAACCAGTTGTAAATTCATGCCTCAGTGTACTATCTTTGAAAAGTAAGGGGTGTATGAAATAAACAAAAGCAACAATTGAAAATCACTACTTTTAGTCCAAATGCTTTTGTCCCTGAAATTGCTAGCCTTGCTCACAGAAAAAAAAAGTGGAGAAAGGGAGTTGACACAAAATGCTTATTCAGTAATGTATACATCATCTTTCTGGGCTACTGGTATATACTGAAATTTTGGCTTTTTTTCAGAATCTTAAGAAGCCAACATCACCTCCCTCCATGATTAAATATTGCATTATATTTTCAACAAAGAACATAAGAAAAAGTATATTTTAATCCCAATTGAAACAATATTATGTCATTAAGATAACTGATAGCATTTTAAGGAGCATATGAAAGCCACAAGGCAGTCATAGCCACTATTTTTTTTTCTTCTTGTGATTGTTAGGAAAATATTTGTATGAATTAAAACCTTAAATGTGTTACAGAAAAGCATTTAATAAAAATTATCAGGAAATAAACAAATAATAAATCTCCATAGCTACTAGTAAGTGAAAAGTAATATAACTATCTAGATAATAGAGGGCATGGGTGATGGTATGGGTGGGGGGACAAGGGATCATCTAATCTTTGATCAATTTTTAAAAACCATTAATTCCTTAGTAAAAAGAATATCTACATTTTGTAAATTATTAATATAATAGCTTTATTTCTTGTTTATTTTTTCTACTTGTATATATATTGGACAAATATTTAATAATAACTGCTGATATTTTGGGTAGTACACTGAGTGCTTTAAAAGTATTATCTCATATAAATCTAACAAAAGCCCTAAAACGTAGGAACTATTATTATCCCCATTTTACAACTAAAAATACTGAAGCAGAGAAGTTTATTCATTTAGTCAAGTCACCTAGCTAGTATCTGACATCTTTTTTTTTAAAATATATTTTATTTGATCATTTCCAAGCATTATTCATTAAAGACATAGATCATTTTCTTTTCCTCCCCCCCCACCCCCCATAGCCGACGCGTAAGTCCACTGGGCATTAGATGTTTTCTTGATTTGAACCCATTGCTTTGTTGATAGTATTTGCATTAGAGTGTTCATTTAGAGTCTATCCTCTGTCATGTCCCCTCAACCTCTGTATTCAGGCAGTTGCTTTTTCTCGGTGTTTCCACTCCCATAGTTTATCCTTTGCTTATGAATGGTGTTTTTTTCTCCTGGATCCCTGCAAGTTGTTCAGGGACATTACACCACCACTAATGGAGAAGTCCATTACGTTCGATTATACCACAGTGTATTAGTCTCTGTATACAATGTTCTCCTGGTTCTGCTCCTCTCGCTCTGCATCACTTCCTGGAGGTTGTTCCAGTCTCCATGGAACTTCTCCACTTTATTATTCCTTTTAGCACAATAGTATTCCATCACCAACATATACCACAGTTTGTTCAGCCATTCCCCAATTGATGGGCATCCCCTCGTTTTCCAGTTTTGGGCCACCACAAAGAGCTCAGCTATGAATATTTTTGTACAAGTCTTTGTGTCCATTATCTCTTTGGGGTACAGACCCAGCAGTGCTATGGCTGGGTCAAAGGGTAGATATTCTTTTGTCGCCCTTTGGGCATAGTTCCAAATTGCCCTCCAGAATGGTTGGATCAGTTCACAGCTCCACCAGCAATGAATTAATGTCCCTGCTTTGCCACATCCCCTCCAGCATTCATTATTTTCCTTTGCTGTTATGTTAGCCAATCTGCTAGGTGTGAGGTGATACCTCAGAGTTGTTTTGATTTGCATCTCTCTGATTATAAGAGATGTAGAACACTTCTTCATGTGCTTGTTAATAGTTTTGATTTCTTTATCTGAGAACTGCCTATCCATTTCCCTTGCCCATTTATCAATTGGAGAATGGCTTGATTTTTTGTACAATTGATTTAGCTCATTATAAATATGAGTAATTAAACCTTTGTCAGAGGTTTCTATGAAGATTTTTTCCCAATTTGTTGTTTCCCTTCTGATTTTAGTTATATTGATTTTGTTTGTACAAAAGCTTTTTAGTTTGATGTAGTCAAAATTATTTATTTTACATTTTGTGATTCTTTCTATATCTTGCTTGGTTTTAAAGCCTTTCCACTCCCAAAGGTCTGACATGTATACTATTCTGTGTTTACCCAATTTACTTATGGTTTCCTTCTTTATATTTAAGTCACTCACCCATTTTGAATTTATCTTGGTGTAGGGTGTGAGGTGTTGATCTATTCCTAGTCTCTCCCACACTGTCTTCCAATTTTCCCAGCAGTTTTTATCGAATAGTGGATTTTTGTCCCAAAAGCTGGGATCTTTGGGTTTATCGTATACTGTCTTGCTGAGGTCACTTTCCCCCAGTCTATTCCATTGATCTTCCTTTCTGTTTCTTAGCCAGTACCAAATTGTTTTGATGACTGCTGCTTTGTAATATAGTTTTAGGTCAGGGACTGCAAGGCCCCCATCATATGTGTTTTTTTTCATTATTTCCCTGGATATCCTTGATCTTTTGTTCTTCCAAATGAACTTTGTTATGGTTTTTTCTAAATCAGTGAAGAAGTATTTTGGTAGTTCAATGGGTATGGCACTAAATAGATAAATAAGTTTGGGTAGGATGGTCATTTTTATTATATTGGCTCGTCCTATCCATGAGCAGTTAATGTTTTTCCATTTGTTCAAGTCTAGTTTTAGTTGTGTGGCGAGTGTTTTGTAGTCGTGTTCATATAGTTCCTGTGTTTGTCTTGGGAGGTAGATTCCTAGGTATTTTATTTTGTCTAAGGTGATTTTGAATGGGATTTCTCTTTCTAGTTCTTGCTGCTGAGCTGTGTTGGAGATATATAGAAAAGCTGATGATTTATGTGGGTTTATTTTGTATCCTGCAACTTTGCTAAAGTTGTTGATTATTTCAATTAGCTTTTTGGTTGAATCTCTAGGATTCTTTAAGTAGACCATCATGTCATCTGCAAAGAGTGATAACTTGGTCTCCTCCTTGCCTATTTTGATGCCTTCAATTTCTTTTTCTTCTCTAATTGCTACTGCTAGTGTTTCTAATACAATGTCAAATAGTAGAGGTGATAATGGGCATCCTTGTTTCACTCCTGATCTTATTGGGAGTGCATCTAGTTTATCCCCATTGCAGATGATATTAGCTGTTGGTTTTAGATATATAGTGTTTATTATTTTTAGGAATGACCCTTCTATTCCTATGCTTTCTGGTGTTTTTAATAGGAATGGGTGTTGTATTTTATCAAAAACTTTTTCTGCATCTATTGAGATAATCATGTGGTTCTTGCTAGTTTTCTTGTTGATGTGGTCAATTATGTGGATGGTTTTCCTAATGTTGAACCAGCCCTGCATCCCTGGTATGAATCCTACTTGATCATGGTGAATGATCCTTGTGATCACTTGCTGGAGTCTTTTTGCTAGTATCCTATTTAAGATTTTTGCATCTATATTAATTAGGGAGATTGGCCTATAGTTTTCTTTCTCTGTTTTTGACCTGCCTGGTTTTGGAATCAGTACCATGTTTGTGTCGTAAAAGGGGTTTGGTAGAACTCCCTCTTTGCTTAATATGTCAAATAGTTTGTATAGTATTGGGATTAACTGTTCTCTGAATGTTTGATAGAATTCACAGGTGAGTCCATCAGGCCCTGGGGATTTTTTCTTAGGAAGTTCTTTGATGGCTTGATGGATTTCAATTTCTGATATGGGATTATTTAAGAATTCTATTTCCTCTTCTGTTAGTCTAGGCAGTTTGTATTTTTGTATATATTCATCCATTTCTCCTAAATTGGTGTATTTATTGCCATATAATTGGGCAAAGTAATTTCTAATGATTGCCTTAATTTCCTCCTCATTGGAGGTGCTGTCCCCCTTTTCATCTTTAATGCTGTGAATTTGCTTTTCTTCCTTCCTTTTTTTAATTAGATTGACCAGTACTTTGTCTATTTTGTTTGTTTTTTCAAAGTACCAGCTTCTTGTCTTATTTATTAAATCAATAGTTCTATCACTTTCGATTTTATTAATTTCTACCTTAATTTTTAGGATTTCTAATTTGGTTTTCTGCTGGGGGGTTTTAATTTGATTGCTTTCGAGTTTTTTCATTTGCTTTTCCAATTGATTGATCTCTGCTCTCCCTTGTTTGTTAATATGAGCATTCAGGGATATGAATTTACCTCTGATTACCGCTTTGGCTGCATCCCAAAAGGTTTGAAAGGATGTTTCGCCATTGTCATTTTCCTCGATGAAATTATTAATTGTTTCTATGATTTCTTCTTTAACTAAACGGTTTTGGAGTATCATATTGTTTAATTTTCAATTGGTTTTAGATTTGGTTTTCCATGTACCATTACTAATCATTATTTTTATTGCCTTGTGATCTGAGAAGGCTGCATTCATTATTTCTGCTATTTTGCATTTGCGGGCTATGTTTCTGTGACCTAATGTATGGTCAATTTTTGTGAATGTGCCATGTGGTGCTGAGAAGAAGGTGTATTCCTTTTTATCCCTATTTATTCTTCTCCATATGTCTATTAATTCTAATTTTTCTAAGGTTTCATTCACTTCTTTTACCTCTTTCTTATTTATTTTTTGATTTGATTCATCTAAATTTGATAATGGTTGGTTTAAGTCTCCCACTAGTATGGTTTTATTGTCTATTTCTTCCTTCAATTCTCCTAGTTTCTCCATTAGAAATTTGGGTGCTATATTCTTTGGTGCATTCATGTTGATTAATGATATTTCCTCATTGTCTAGAGTCCCTTTTAACAAAATATAATTACCTTCCCTATCCCTTTTGATCAGGTCTATTTTTGCATTGGCTTTATCAGATATCATGATTACCACTCCTGCCTTCTTTCTATCAGTTGAGGCCCAGAAGGTCTTACTCCATCCTTTAATTCTGACCTTGTGGGTGTCAACCCGCCTCATGTGTGTTTCTTGAAGACAATATATGGTAGGGTTTTGGATTCTAATCCATTCTGCTATTCGTCTACTTTTTATGGGTGAGTTCATCCCATTCACGTTCAAAGTTATGATTGTCATTTGTGGACTCCCTGGCATTTTGATTGCCTTCCCTAATTCTAACCTTTTCTTCTTCGGCTCTACCTTTTAGTCCAGTGATTTACTTTGAATCAGTCCCCCTTGTCCCCTCCCTTGATGTTTCCCTTTTTAGTCCCTCTCTTTTTCTTCCCTTCCCCTCCCCCCTCTCTTTCCCTCCCTTTTTGTTTTCCCTCTCCCCCTCCCTCCCTTGGTTTTCCCTTCTCCTTACCCTTGTTGGGTAAGATAGAATTCAAGATCCCAATGGATCTGGATGTTTTTCCCTCTTAGAGTTGATTTCCCTGAGATTGAGGTTTAAGTAACCCCCCCCCTTCCTCTCCTTCTTATAGGAGTTTTCTTCCCCTCCCCTTCCCATGTGAATCTTTGTGTGAGAACCATTATTCTATTTGGTCTTTCTTTATCCCCTATTTATACATTACATTTTCCCCACATATTAGTATACATAGATTGATATAAATATAGTCCTTATAGAAGAGAGTTTGAGTTAAAGAAGAAGATAACATTTTTCCCCTTTCCTTAATATTTACCTTTTCAGATATTCCTTGCTCTTTGATTTTCGGTATCAAACTTTCCACAGAGCTCTGGTCTTTTCTTTGCAAAAAGTTGGAAGTCTTCTATTTTGTTGAATGCCCATACTTTCCCTTGGAAATATATAGTCAGTTTTGCTGGGTAGCTGATTTTTGGTTGGAGACCTAGCTCTCTTGCCTTTCTGAAGATCATGTTCCATGCCTTACGATCATTCAGAGTAGAACTTGCAAGGTCTTGTGTGACCCTGATTGGCATTCCTTTATATCTAAATTGTCTTTTTCTGGCTTCCTGTAGGATTTTTTCTTTTGTTTGATAGCTTTGGAATTTGGCAATTACATTCCTGGGAGTTGTCTTTTGGGGGTTTAGTGTAGAAGGTGTTCTGTGAGCTCTGTCAGTGGCTGTATTGCCCCTTGTTCTAGAATCTCTGGGCAATTTTCTTTGATTATATCTTGTATCACCATGTCCAGTTTGGTGTTTATTTCTGGCTTTTCTGGGAGTCCAATTATTCTTAAATTCTCTCTTCTCCCTCTATTTTCCAGATCTATCACCTTGTTGGTGAGATATTTTATGTTCTCTTCTAATTTCTTGGTGTTTTGGCTTTACTTTATTAGTTCTTGCTTTAAAGCCTGGTTTTCTTTTACAGTTTGGTCAAACTGGTTTTGTAGATGCGTGAATTTCTTTTGCATTATTTCCCACTTTTCCTCCCAGAGGGCTTCCATCTTTTTGGTCATTTCTGATTCAAATTCTTCATGGGTTTGTGGAGAGTTTCCATTTCCTTTGGAAGATTTTGGAGCATTTTCTTGTATATCTTCTTCTATCTGCTCTGTATTTTGTATTTTGGCTCCATAGAATGTGTCCAAAGTCGCCCCTTTCTTCTTATTTTTCTTGGTATTTTGGGGCTTCTGTGCTTCTGTGTAGTTTGCCATCTCTGAATGGGGAGGATTAGCTTTTCTTATCTCTGTCTGGTGTTAAGAGGCTTTAGTCCTGGGCAGATTGTCGGTTCTATGAGCTTTCCCTGGGTTAAACTGAATATGCCTCACTGGAACTGGAATGGAAGGGTCGGACCACAAGGCCACACTCTCCCCCCCCCCCGGCTCGCTTTCCGGAAGTTGCCTTCAGAATTGCTGGCCGTGAGGCTGTTTCGTTGGCCTGCGGGGGGATGGGCTGCAGCTTCCCCAAGCTCTGAGGGCAGGGACTTTCACTGAGACTTGGATAGCAGGATCCAGCCCATGAGGCTGTCTTGCCCGCCCTGAGGGTTGCTATTGTTTCGACCAGCTCTCTGCAGCGGAAGCCCCAGACAGTAACTTTCACCGGGACTCGGGTAGAAGGCCCTGAGGGTTGTTGTTCCGAGGACCCTGCTCTCTGAGCCGGGCAGGGCTGCGGCTTCCCGGAGCCTTGGACTCTGAGCTCCTACCCCTGAGGTCCGAGTGATCTCAGGTTCTTGCTTTTGAGGGGAGCCATACCTTTTGAACTGGGTCCAGGTCCAGGAGGAGGGTTCCCAGGGTCTGTGCTGTTGATCGTTTTGAATTTTGGCGCCTTAGGAGCTTATAGTTTGAGATTGGTCGGGAAGGGTTTTCTGGAGATCTGAACTGTAGCTTTCTCTAAGCCGCCATCTTAACCATCTGACATCTTTTTGAAAATTGATATTTTCCTTTCTTCAGACCAGCATTACCTAGCTACTGAAAGCAATCCTAATGAGCCAATTAAAAAAATCAAAATACTAACTTTACTAATATATTAAGGTATTAAATAAATTTGAATAAATAATTAACATTTATATATATTACTGACAAATTTCAACATAAAGTGATAGAAAGGTAAATGCAGGATAAAATAACTTAAAATATTTTTCAATTGAATACAAACTATAATATTGCAGCTGTTAACCATTCCTTATATAAATAAAACACATCAATTATACAGATTTTAAGAAATATTAAATACTCATGAGGAGATAAAATCAACAAAATAAACATGAAAATACTGCATTGATTTTATTTTCTTACTCATAGAACTTTTTAAAAGTAATAACTAAATACAACAGAAGGGAAAAAATTAAGGAGCCTCAAAGTAAATATGAGGGGAAAAGTGGAAAAGAAGAGAATCTATCAATATTAAATTCAACCTATAATGTAAGAATTTAATTTAAATTCTGATAGTGTTAGACTTTCTTATTGAAAAAGTATAAATCAGTGAGACCAACCTTATATCTTTATGTTCAGTAATTCTCACAACTGCAATTCCTTGGACAAAGAACCACTATAATATAAGAAATACTGGGAAAAATGGAAAGCAATCAGAAAGAAATATCATTTAGACCAGAAAATTATAGCATATATGCATATTTATCTAAATATAAAAAGTTAATGCCACAAACAAATTAGAGGAGAATGAAAGAAGATTAACTTTCTGACTTAACTTTGATGAAAAGCTTATGATCATGAAAGGGATAGATAAGTGAACAGAATATAAGTGGACACTTTTAATTAAATTAACATTTTAAATATTTTTAGATTCAATTAAATGCATTTAAAGGGAAAAGTTAACCAGAGGAGGAAAAAAAAACAAATTTCCATAAAATTTCTCTGCTCAAGGTCTAATTCTCAAAAGAGATAAGAATTATATTAATAAAAATAAGAGCTTTTCTCAAATTGATAAATGATTAAAGTGTATGAAGTTTTCAATGGAGGAAATACAATGTTCGAAAAAGATAACTTAAGCAACTTTAACAAATTAAAGTTTAAATTAAAATTCATTGCTTTATCCTTTTTTAGAATTATATTGTAACATGTAATTGTATGGAATGTTCAGCATTTTATTGATGAATTATAACTATAAATGTAATAGTAATAATTTGACATCTGTGTATTAGAATCAAAACCCAAAAATCATAGACAGGAAAATCCCCTGCAGTAGTTTGCAAGGGGAATTTGTATATTCTGGTGTTTCTGAATTCAATGGGGTCATATTACTTCACTTCCTACTGAAGGTATGGAGTAGTCTTCATCACTTTCTTTTTCATTATATGGAACAAGGGGCTACATGATCTTCCCCCTTTCCAAGATAAGAAATAACCTTAATTCCTGGAAAGAAGAAAGTAACCTTATAAAAAGGCAAAATTCTGGTTGTTCCCTGAAGAAGAAATATTCAATCAACAAATCCTCCTCAGTTGATGTGGGAGGTATAGGGAGTTTTTGTAATCTGACTCTCATACAAAATACAGTAATGTCAGTAATGACTCAGAAGATTGTTTCTCAGTAATTTTCTTTTATATCTACAAATAATGCTATGAGGAAAAACTATTTAAACCAGTAATAATTAGGGAAATGCAAATTAAAAGAACTGTAAGGTCTCACATCATAGCAAATAGAAAGAATGGGAAATGACAGATATTGGAACAATTATTGGAAATTTTAACCATATTTGCAGTGTTGATTGGACTGAAAATTGCTCACAAAATTGACCATGTCTTTTAATTGAATGATATCACTAGTAGGTCTTTTTTCTCTAACAGATTAAAGAATTACAACTACAAATTAGGTAAAGTATTTCTTAGTGATAAAGAACTGAAAATTAGGGGTGTTCCCATCAATTTGAGAATGAAGATTGTTCCTATCAATTTCAGAATGGGATTCTAATATGCCAGGAGAAATACAGAGGGTGATTTTAAAGAAACTCTGAAGAATCAAATTAAATAATGCTGAAAATTGAGAATAAGAAAAAATTATACAATAACAACAATATTGTAAGATAAATAAACTTTAAAAAAACAAACAACCTTATCAAACTTTGGACCTCTAAACTATTCAAATATCTACCACAATTCTAGGAATCTAATAATGCTACCCATTTCCCAAAAGAATGGTGATGACTTTATATGAAGAATTTAATATTCATATTTGGATTTGGCTAATAAGAGTTTCAAATTTTCTTAGCTATGATTATTGTAATGATATCATTATAAATTTCTGCCTTCTTCTATGCAAATAGTTTAAAAAGACTTTTCCTCTCTCTTAGAATCAATATTGTATATTATTTCCAAGGTTGAATGGTAAGAGCTACGCAATGGAGGTTAAATGGCTTGCCCAGGGACATACACCCAGGAAGTGTCAGGCAAGATTAGAAGCCAGTACCTCCCTTCTCTAGGTCTGGCTCTCAAATGAGCCACCAACTTGTTCCCTAACTAATTTCTGAGTAGGATTTGGGAGAAAGGAAAAATAAATGATAATGTTATTTTTTAAATGAGCATTTAAAAAATATAGTTCTTAAGAAATTAAATACTAAATAAATACTTATTGCTTTGAAAACAGACTGTTATCTGATTTTTAGTAAGTTAAAGGAATTCTCTGTTTATTTTAGCAAAAGTATATGTTTACAATTTAATGTTACTTTATTTTTTAAAAATTAATGAGACCTCAATGATATTTTATCTTTGATTTATCCCAAAATACATTTTTCATTTTTGATGAGGATTCATATTAACTTAAGACAAGAGAAGTTAGACAGTTAGAAAGAATTTTAAAATCTAAGAAAAGGGTTAAAAGCTAATAAAAATCTATTGAAACAATTAGAAATTTCTGAATAGTTAACAAATCAATTATTGAATATTTTTATTACCAGACTTTATATTTTCTATTTTCATACAACTGAATATTTGAAAACTTTATTAAATTTTCAAATATCAGCTTCTCTTTATTCTACTCTTCTCCCTCCTCCTCCTTTTGTTCTTTTTCTCCATCTGGTTTAATCAGTCACTAGGAATATTCTAGCATATATGATATGTATCCTGTTACTAAGAGATGCTACATAAAAGAAAACATTTTTATCAAAAAGTAGTTTGAACTCTACATTTTCCTCATTTTCAATTCTACAAAAGCAACACGGAAAGAAAAGGGCTTGATCTCCATCTGCCCCTTACAGGGTACACAGATGGAAGTCCTTGCAAGTAATATGCTCTAATTACATCGGACTCTGTAGAAAGTGGTTTTATATAATTGCAGTAGAATCTGTTATAAAATGTTTCATTACATTTCTAATTGTGATCTAGAGTATATTATGAGTCATGCCAAAAAACATTGGCATATACAACATGGGATTATACCATTTATTGGTAAAGCTTCAGAATTATGGACACATATTAAAGTTTATTTTGCTATGGGGACTTAAAACTATCCTATTTTGCCTAGCAATGGATTAAAAAATAAGAAAATTTGTATTATAATTCTTAAATTTTCCATTTTCCTAAATTGTTGCCTCTTATGTAATTTACTATCCAACCAGCTCAAAACATAAAAATTGAATATTAAAAAAATTAATTTTCAGTTCCCATTTGTTTTATTATTTCATTGCTTAAGATTTGTCACTTAAAAATATATCATTTGTCTAATTTAACTTAAGCAGTTTCCATCAATTAAAAATATTCTATATGGGCCTTACTTTTTTTCAACATTCACTAATATATACATCAGAGTATTCTTCAAAAATATAAGTAAAAAAGTAAATATATGCCATCTAATAAAAGAAAACATGAATCACAAATATATGGCTATATACAGTTCTTACTCACTGAAATACTCCCAAATATTTAATTTTGAAAAAAAAGTATTAAAAAATGCTTTCCCTCAAATCCAATATGAAGAAAAAATAATTCTTTGGTAGAGACTCACAGAACATTACCCACGCATAAAATAAAACCACAGAAATCAGAGATTTAGAATGGAATGGAACAGAATTGCATATATTTTTCAGGGTCCAGTAATTTTCTGTGTAAATTGTAGGCAGTTAATACATTTTTTGGTAATAAGTATTTGTTGCTTGCACCACTCTCCTCTCCCTCTCAACACTTGCTGAGGATATTTCTCACTTCATCCACTCCTTTGTCCAGAAGCCACGTGGGAACATTTTCTCCTTCCCCTGTGTGGGTTGGGGGAGCAGGGCATAACCAGCTTGTGGAAGGGAGAGTGGAGAGAGTTCTCCATCTCTAAAATTTTCACCATCTCTGCTTTAAATTATTATTTATTTCCTATTCATTTGCCTAAGTCTCTGAGGAAATAATGTTCTTTCTCATTCTCAATACCTATATTCTCTACTAGTTCATTTGTTCTTAATCTTCTTGAAATATACCTGGGAACTGAAACAATCAATTCTATCCTAACCTTCTCCTATTGAGGTGTTTGCTGTGTACTGAATTATTTCCTGCTGTCTCCAAATTTGTTTATACTTTTCCCATTAAATATAAAATCTTCATCAGACTTTGAGATCCATTAAAACTCTAACTTGATATGATTCTTCTTTTCTATTGCAAAATTTCTTTTAAAAAGACATATAGAAGATGGCTACAGTGCAGAGGCAGGACTAGTCCTCTCCTCATCACCAATCAATACAGACTACCTGAAAGGGACAAAAAACAAGTTCAGACAAGCAAAGGATATCCACAGTAGGGTGCAACATTGAAGGTATGTGGGATTTGGGCATTTCAACACTATAAGCAGGTGAAATAAGTCCTACCAAAATGCAAGCTGATAAACCCACCCCAGTCCTCCTACCCCTGAGTCAGTCAGTGTGCTAGAATCAGAGTAAGCACCAGGCAATCTCTAGGCCCTCATAAGCTACTTAAGAGCATCTTTACTGACCCCTGAGAGGAGCTAGATTGGGACCCCAGGAGGCTGAGGAACATGGATCTTGAGATAGAACAGAGAGAGACAGCACACAGAAGTCACTAAGACTCGAAAAATAGCCTCGGACAAAAAGCACTCCATACTGCAATACACAGAGAACATGCCCTCTTCACTCTGAGTTCTGGTTGGGAAGGGAAGAAATAGCCAATATAGCAAAGGCCAGCAACACCCAAGAAATACAATCTTCAACCACCAAAAAAAAAACAAGAGAAAGGAATTGATCCTGGATAATTTTTATATAGAAAAAATCCAAACTACAGAGGAGATAGCAGAGGATAACTAGCAAGTAAACACAACCAAATTTTAAAAAAATGGAAGTTTGTTATAAGCTCTTAAAGAGCTTAAATCTGAGATGATGAATCAAATGAGGAAGATAGAAGGAACTTGATAATAAAAATGGGAAATGGTTCAAAAAGAAATAAAAGTTTAAAAGACAGAAATTCCCACTTAGAAAACGAAGTCAAGAAATCAAATGAAATGATAAGCAAATTGGAGATCAGAATTAAAGATATGGGAGCCATGAAAAGCAGGATAGATCAAACTGAAAAGGAAAATCAAATGATAATAGCAGAAAACCAGTCTTTAAAGACCAGAATTGGGCAAGTAAAAGCTAATGATCTAACAAGACAACAAAAATTTATAAAGCAAAATCAAAAGAATAACAAAATAGAAAGAAACATGAAATATCTCACTAAAAAAATAAATGACCTGTAAAACAATTCTAGAAGAGAATATTTGAATATCTTTGGTCTACCTGAAAACCCATAAATAAACAGCAAAGTTGACATAATCCAAGTAATTTTCCAAGAAAACTGCTCAGAAGTTCTTGAGCAAGAGTGCAAAATAGACATTGAAAGAATCCATAGATCAGACTCTACATTAAATCCTCAAAAAATAACCCCCAGGAATGGAACTACAAAATTCTAGAGCTTCCAAGCTAAAGAGAAAATATTACAAGAAGCCAGAAAGAGATAATTCAGATATCAAGGAGCACCAACCAGGATTTCACAGGATCTGGCAGGTTCCACCATAATGAATGCAATGCTTGGAATATGATGTTCAGAAAGGCAAGAGAATTGGGTCTACCACAAAGGACCACCTACCCATCAATATTGACTATATTCTTCCAAGGGAAAGTATGGGTATTCAACAAAATAGAAGATTTCCAAGTATTAATAAAGAAAATACCAGAACTAAATGGAAAGTTTGATATCGAAACATAAAAATCAATAGAAACATGAAAAGGTAAGTAATAAAGAGAGAGGATTTTTTTTTCCTTTATGGCTTCAATAAGGTCAAATTGTTAATGTTCCTATATAGAAAATATTATTTGTAACTCTCAAAAACTGTGTATTCTAATATAGTTATTCAAAGAATTATTCATAGATAAAGGTTGTGATACTAAGTAGAATAAGATGATATGCAAAAAATGGAGAGGGGGTGGAATAGAAGATGGCACCAAAAGAAACTTGAAGGAATAAAAAAAAGTAATAATCTATACCTCAGAAAGAAGAGCATAAGAAGAGGAAGAATATTATTATAAGAATGAGAGGAAGAGAGGGTTAATAGGTAATATCTAAACCTTATTCTCAGTGGAATCAGTTCTGAGGGGGAAGAGTATTTAGATACATTGGTACATTAAATTCTATTTTACCCTATATGGAAGTTGAGAAGGAAAAACCAAAGCGTAGGAGTGGGACATGGAATACAAAAGGGAGGGGAAGTGAGGGAGCAAAGAATTTAATAGACCATAAAAATTAGGAGCAGAATAAAAAGGAAAGGAGTGGAAAGGTAATTAAAATAAGCTTGGGGATTAGGAGGATTGATGAAAATCAAACCACTGGTCTAAAAGAAGAAACAGCAGAATTAGGAGAGGAAATCAAATGTTGGGAAATACACAGGTGGTAATCATAACTCTGAATGTGAATATGATGAACTCATCCATAAAACAGAAGCAAGTAGCTGAGTGTATTTGAACCACAAATCCTATCATATGTTGTCTACAAGAAACACTTGAGGCAGGTAGACATATATGGGGTAAAGGTAAAAGGCTGAAGCAAAATCTATTGAGAATTAACTAAGAAAAAGAAAGCAGGAGTTGCAATCAAGATATCTGAAAAAGTCAAATATAAAAATAGATCTAGTTAAAAGAGATAGGGAAGGTAATGACATACAGATAAAATGCAGTATAGACAATGAGGAAATATCAGTACTGAACATTTATGCACCAAATGGTATAAACATCTAAATTTCTAAAGAAAATAGTGGAGCCCAAGGATGAAAGAGATAGTAAATCTTTACTAGTGTGAGGCCTGAATCTTCCTCTAACAGATTTAGATTAACAAAACTGAAAAATAAATGAGAAAGAGGTAAGATGTATGAATGAAATTTTAGAAAAACTAGAGTTAATAGATATGTGGAAAAACATAAATAGGCATAAAAAGGAAAGCACCTTCCTTTCAGGAGCACATAGTACATTCACAAAAACTGAGCATGTACTAGGGCATAAAAACATGGCAAACAAGTGAAAAAGAGCAGAAACAATAAATGCATACTCTTCAGATCATAATGTAATAAAATTCATTAGTAATTGTACATGAAGAGGCAAATCAACAATAAATTGGATATTAAATAATATGATTCTCCAGAATCAGTTGTTGAAGAAGAAATCATAAAATCAATAATTTCATTGAAGAGAATGACAATAATGAGATATTAGACCAAAATCTATGGGATAAAGTCAAAGTAGTACATACAGGGAAATGTCTATTCTTGAGTGCATGTATTAACAAATTAGGTAGGCATGCAAATTTTAAAAAAAATTAGAAAGACAACAAATTAAAAATTTCCAGATAAAAATTAAATTAGAAATCCAGAAATTAAAGGAGAAATTAATAAAATTGAAAGTGAAAGAACTATTGAATTAATAAATAAGAATAGAAGCTAGTATTTTGAAATCTAAATAAAATACACAAAGTACTGGTCAATTTTATTTTAAAAAGGAAAGAAGAAAACCAAATTAACAGTATCAAAGATTAAAAGGGAGACCTCACCATTGATGAAGAGTAAATTAAAGCGATCATAAAAACTATTTTACCCAATTATATGCTAATAAATATGAAAATAGAGGAGATATGAATGAATATTTATAAAAAAATATGAATTTCCTAGATTAACAGAAGAAGGAATAGAATACATAAATAACCCCATATTAGAAAAAGAAATTGAACAATACATCAAAGAACTCCCTAAGAAAAAATCCCCAGGACCATATGGATTCATAAATGAATTCTATCAAACATTCAAAAAACAAATAATTCCAATACTATACAAATGATTTGACATAATTTAAAAAAATGAGTTCTACCAAATTCCTTTTGTGACATAAATATGCTATTGATTCCAAAGTCAGGGAGATCAAAAACAGAGAAAGAAAACTACAGACCAATCTCCTTAATGAACATAAATGCAAAAATCGTAAAAGAGTACTAGGGAAAAAAAAAGACTCTAGCAAGTGATCACAATGGTTATTACTTATGATCCAGTGGGATTTATAACAGGAATGCAAGGATGGTTCAGTATTAGGAAAACCATCGACATAACTGACCATATCAACAACCAAACCAACAAAAAACACATGATTAACTCAATAGATGCAGAAAAAGCCTTCAACAAAGTACCACATTCATTCCTATTAAAAACCCTAGAAAGCAAAGGAATAGAAAGGCCTTTCCTAAAAATAATAAACAGTATATATCTAAAACCATCAGCAAGCATCATCTGTAATGGGGATAAATTAGAAGTCTTCCAAATAAGATCAGGAGTGAAACAAGTATGCCCATTATCATCTCTATTATTTATCATGGGATTAGAAACACTAGCAGTTGTAATTAGAGAAGAAAAAAATAATTGAAGGTATTAAAATAGTCACTGAGAAGGCAAAGCTATCACTGTTTGCAGATGATATGATGGTCTACTTGAATGTCCTACAGAATCAACTAAAAAGGTTGTTGAAAAAATAAAAAACTTTAGAAAAGTTTCAGGATACAAAATACACCCACATAAATCATCAGCATCTCTATATATTTCTAACACATCTCAGCAGCAAGAATTAGAATGAGAAATTACATTCAAAATCACCCTAGACAATATGAAATACTTAGGACTCTATCTGTCAAGGCAAACACAGGAACTATATGAATACAACTACAAAACACTTTGCACTCAGTTGAAACTATATCTATTCAATTGGAAAAACACTAATTGCTCATGAGTAGGATGACCAACATAAAAAATGATGATCCTACCAAAACTAAGTTACTTATTTAGTGCTATACTTATCAAACTACCAAGAACCTTTTTTTAGTGAATTAGAAAATAATAATAATAATAACAAATTTCCTTTGAAATAATGAAAAAATTTGAAGGAAGGGGGCCTAGCATTACCAGATTTTCAACTGTACTATGAAGCAGTGGTCATCAAAACAATATGGTACTGGCTAAGAGACAGAAGGGAGGATCAGTGGAATACACTTGGGATAATTGACCTCAGCAAGCGAGTCTAGGATAAACACAAAGATCCCTGCTATGGGGACAAAAATCCACCATTTGACAAAAACTGCTGAGACAATTAGAAAACAGTATGGAAAAGATAAGGTTTAGGTCAATATCTCACACCCTACATCAAGATAAAGTCAGAATGGGAAGATGATTTAAATATTAAGAAGGAAACTATATGTAAATTAGGTCAACACAGAATAGTATACTTGTCATATATTTGGGAAAGGAAAGATTTTATAAACAAGCAAGAGTTAGAAAAAGTTACAAAATACAAAATAAATAATTTTGATTACATTAAATTAAAAGTTTTTGTACAAACAAAAACCAATGCAAACAAAATTAGAAGGGAAGCAACAAATTAGGAAAAAATATTTATAACAAAAACCTCTGTCAAAAGCCTAATCATTCAAATCTATAAGGAGCTGAATCAATTGTAAAAACAAAAAAAATCTTTTTTTAAGAAACCCAATAAGTTAAAATGATATGTATCCATATAAGAAAAGAGGTTATTGGTAACTCTTAAAAATTGTTATTATCACATGGGTAACTAGAATAATTATACTTAGAGGGATCAGTAACAAACTGTATAGGATGAAATACCAAGACACAAATATGTATATAGATATATGTAAGCATAAATACATATGTAAATGAATGTATATATATATACACACACAAGTAGAGCTAAAAAAGAGGTTAATACTAAAAGAAATGGGGAAAGATATAAATTGGGGTAAATTTATATGTCACAAAAAAGCACATGGTGGTACAGGTGGAGAACATCAATATACTGGAAGCCTAAGGAGGTTAGAGAAAAGAAATACCCAATTCTTATGTGCGTTAAAATTGACACAAAGAGGGAAGAACAATCAAATACATTGGGGCACAGAACTGATTTGAGCCCCATAGGAAAGTAGAAGGGTAACAAACAGACTGGTGAGAAGGGAAGCAGTAAAAGGGAGGGAGAGGGTGTGGATAGTTTAAAAAGACTGTAAAGGAAATAAGAGGGGGATAAGAAGGGAGGAGGTAGAAAGGGAAGAAAAATAAGGGTGGGAATTAAGGGAAATGATTAAAAACAAAATATTGGTGTAGAAGGAAATAATGAAAGAAGAAAAAGCAGGACTACGAGTGGAAATCAAAATGCTGGGAAATACACAGCTGGTAATTGAATGTGAATGGAATGAAATCATCCATAAAAGTAAATAGCAGAGTGGATTAGAAATCAAAACCCTACCATATGCTATCTACAAGAAACACACATGAGGAAGTGTAAGAGTTAAAATAGTTGAAGTCATAAACTGTAGTGATTAAAATAGTGGAAGACTTAAATTGTAGTAGATAAAAGAGTGGATGAGTAAATTGTGACCACAGAAAATATGGTTTTACTACAGTGTCTTCTTTTAAAATCAATATATAAGGTGGTCACAAAGGAAAAATTCCCAATTATGAAATATACCCAAGTCAACTGAGTTTTATAGAGATTTTAATTAATTAATAAAATGAGGAATTAAAGAAAGAGAGAAAGAGAGAAAAAAAAGAAATAATGAGAAAAAGATAAGCCTGCCCAGGGCAGCCCTGGCCAACCCAGGCCTAAGTCTTAAGAGAAAGATCAGTCAGTCCTTAATCACTCACCACAAGATCTGTCCAAGCAAGGATTATAGTGACACCAGGCTAGCTTCATCTCAGTTGACTCCACCAGCTCAATCCTGAATCTGAATGTCCATCTGAATGAATCTGAGCTCCTATTTAAAGGGAATTTTCTCCTATGTCTCCTCCCCTAAGTTCTCACATCTACCAATCACAGTAGACGTTTTTCAAAGGACAGACCATTCTTAGTTCACACCTGAGTAGACTATCTTTTGAGTAATTCACACCTGAGTATACTAGAATCTCTGAGTAAGTTTTCACCTCTTTGCTCCTTGTAAATTCACAAGTCGCCTGACCTTCATAGGTACTTACCACCTTTTTGTATTAGTCCTAAAAATAGGCACAGCCTAAGAACTTTTTGTCTTACTATAAGTATGGGTTTAAGTACTTTTCATTGTTCAGCAAAGAGTTTACAACTTTATCTTCCCCTAGGGCAGACTTAAGTAGGGGTGGAGTAGAGGTCTCACATTCATGATCAAAGTAGAGTTCTCAGATTCCTGATCTAAGTTCCTTCATTGTTTAAAGTGGGGAATGGTCTTAACCCAACCTTATGAAGTAGGGTCTGGGAAATTTTAAGGTTCACAATCCTAACCTTATGAAGTAGGGTCTGAGAATTTTTAAGGTTCACAGAAGGTAGAAATTCATAGGGTAAAAGTAAGAGGATAGAGCCAAATCTATTGGGCATCAATTGAGAAAAAGAAGAAATGGATGGCAATCATGATATCTGACAAAGCCAAAGTACAAATAGAGCTAGTCAAAAGAGATAGGGAAGGTAATTACATCCTGAAAAAAGATAGTATAGACAATGAGGAAATATCAGTACTCAAAGTGTATGCACCAAATTGCCTAACATCCAGATTTCTAAAGGTGAAACTAGTGGAGCTTAAAGATGAAAAAGAGGAAAAAAAATAATAGTGGGAGGCCTGAAACTTCCTCTATCAGAAATAGAAAAATCAAACCAAAAATAAATAAGAGGCAAGAGAAGTGAATTAAATCTTAGAAAAATTAGAATTAGTAGATATGTGGAGAAACATAAATAGGAACAAAAAGAAATACACCTTCTTTTCAGCAACACATGGAACATTCACAAAGATTGACTAGGACATAAAAACAGGTCAAACAAGTGCAAAAGAGCAAAAATAATAAATGCAACCTTCTCACATCACAATGCAATAAAAATGATAATTAGTAAGAGTACATGGAGTGGCAAATCACAATTTATTTGGAAATTAAATGATACGATTCTTTAAAATTGGTTAAAGAACAAATCATAGAAGCAATTAATAATTTCATTGAAGAAAATGACAATCATGACATCTTTTCAAAATCTATGGGATATAGCCAAAGCAGTAATCAGAGGGAAATTTATGTCCTTGAGGTCATATATTAACAAATTAGGAAGGGCAGAGGTCAATGAATTGAGCATGCAAATTAAAAAACTAGAAAGTAAACAAATTAAAAATCCTCAGATGAAGACTAAATTGGAGATCCTAAAAATCAAATGAGAAATTAAAATTAAAAGTCAAATAACTATTAATTTAATAAATAAGACTATAAAATGGGAATAAAATAGACAAAATACTGTTGAATATAATTTAAAAAGGAAATAAGAAAACCAGATTAACAGTACACAAAATGAAAAGGGGACCTCACCCCAAAATAAGAGGAAATTAAAGCAATCATAAAAAATTATTATGCCAATTATATGGTAATAATATGGCAATCTAGGTGATATGGATAATATTTACAAAAATATAAATTGCCTAGATAAACAGAGGAAGAAATAGAATACCTAAACAACCCTATAATTGGAAAAAGAAATTGAACAAGCCATCAAAGAACACCCTAAGAAAAAATCCCCAGGTCCAGATTGATTCACAAATGAATTCTATCAAACATTCAAAGAAAAACTAATCCCAATAATATACAAACTATTTGACAGAATAAACAAAGAAGGAGTTCTACAAAATTCCTCTTATGACACAAATTTGGTATGATTCCAAAGACTGGCAGGTCAAAAATAGAGTAAGAAAACTACAGACCATTCTCCTCAATGAATTTAGATGCAAAAATCTTAAATAGGATACTAGCAAAAAGACTCCAGCAAGTGATTATGAGGGTTATTCACTATAACCAGGTAGGATTCATACCATGAATGCAAGGATGTTTCAATATTGAGAAAAGCATCCACATAATTAACCATATTAAGCAAACAAACAAAAATCACATGATTATCTCAATACATGCAGAAAAAAAGCTTTTGACAAAATACAACATTTATTGTCATAAAAACATTAAAAAATATAGGAATAGAAGGGTATTTCATAAAAATAATAAACAGTATATATCTAAAACCATCAGAAAAAATCATCTGCAATAATAACTAACTATAAGCCTTCCCAATAAGATCAGGAGTGAAACAAGGATGCCCATTTTCACCTCTATTATTTAACATTGTCCTAGAAACACTAGATGTAGCAATTAGAGAAGAACAAGAAATTCAAGGCATTAAAACAGTCAATGAGGATACTAAGCTATTACTCTTTGCAGATGATATGATGATGATCTACTTAAAGAATCCTAGAGTATCAACTAAAAAGCTAGTTGAAAAAATCAACAACTTTAGCAGTTACAGGATACAAAATAATACCAAGTAAGTCATTAGCATTTCTATATATCTCCAACACATCTCAGCAGCAAGAATTACAAAGAGAAATTCCATTTAAAATCACCCTAGGCAATATAAAATACTTAGAAATCTATCTTCTGAGACAAACACAGGAACTCTATGAACACAACTAAAAAACACTCTTCACACAATTAAAACTAAATCTAAACAATTGTAAAAACATCAATTGCTCATGGGTAGGATTAGCTAACATAATAAAAATGACAATTGTACCCAAATAAATTTACTTAATGCCATACCCATTGATCTACCAAAAAAAACTTTTTTTACCGACTTATAAAATAAATAACAAAGTTCATTTGGAAGAAGAAAAGATCAAGGATATCCAGGAAAATCATAAATAAATGTGAAGGAAGGAGGCCTTGCAGTCTCAGATCTCAAACTTTATGATAAAACAGTGGTCATCAAAACAAATTGGTACTGGCTAAGAGACAGAAAGGAGAATCAGTGGAATAGACTTGGTGTAAGTGACCTCAGCAGAACTGTCTATGATCAGCCCAAAGTTCCCAGCTTTTGGGAACAAAATCCACTATTTCATAAAAAATCCTGGGAAAATTGGAAAACAGTATGGGAGAGATAGGTTTAGATCAACTTCTCTGACCCTACATCAAGATAAACTCAGAATGCTTGAATGACTTGAATATAAAGAAGGAAACTATGAGCAACTTAGTTGAACACAGAATAGTATACATGTCAGATATTTGGAAAGGAAAGACTTTAAAACCAAGAAAGATGTAGAGAAAATTTAAAATATATATATATATATATATATATATATATATATATATATATATATATATAAAATCTATAATTTTGATTACTTTAAATTAAAAAGGTTTTGTATAAAGAAGACCAATGCAACCAAAAGTAGAAGGGAAGCAACAAATTGGGAAGCAATCTTCATAACAAAAACCCCTGACAGGTCTAATTACTCAAATTCACAAAGAGCTAAATCAGTTGTACAAATTCAAGCCATTCTCTAATTGATAAATGGGCATGGGATGTGAATAGGCAATTTTCAGCTTAATAAGTCAAAACTATTAATAAGCATACAAAAAAGTATTCTAAATCTCTTATAGTCAGAGAGATGCAAATCAAAACAACCCTGAGGTATCACCTCACACCTAGCAAATGGGCTAATATGACAGTAAAGGAAAGTAATGAATGCTGGAGGGGATGTGGCAAAGTTGGAACTTTAATGCAATGCTGTTGGAGTTGTGAATTGATCCAACCATTCTGGAGGGCAATTTGGAACTATGCCCAAAGGGTGATAAAAGACTGTCTGCCCTTTGATCCAAACATAGCACTGCTGGGTTTGTACCCCAAAGAGATGATAATGAAAAAGATTTGTACAAGAATATTCATAGCTGTGCTTTCTGTGGTGGCAAAAAAATTGGAAAATGAGGGGATGCCCTTCAATTGGGGAATTGCTGAACAAATTGTTGTATATGTTGGTGATGGAATACTATTATGTTCATATAATAATAATAATATTGTGTTCACATAATAATAATAATAAACTGGAGGAATCCCATAGGAACTAGAATGACCTCTGGGAATTGATGTGGCGCGAAAGGAACAAAACCAGGAGAACATTGTATACAGAGACCGATACATTGTGGTGCAATCAAATGTAATGGACTTCTCCATTAGTGGCCATGAAATGATCCTGAACAACTTGGAGGGATCTATGAGAAAGAACACTATCCACATTCAGAGGAAATTCTACAGGAGTAGAAACACAGAAGAAAAACAACTGCTTGATTACATGGGTCAAAGGGATATGAGTGGGGATGAAGACTCTAAATGAATATCCTAATGCAAACATCAACAACATGGAAGTAGGTTTTGATCAAATACCCATGTGATACCCAGTGGAATTGCATGTCAGCTACAGGAATGGTGGGGGAGGGAAGGAAGGGAACAAATTTTCTTGTAACAAAGAAATAATGTTCTAAATGTACTAAATAAAAACAAAATGAAAAAAATAAAAAACAAAAACCTGTGCAATTGCATTTCAGATATGGGGGGGTGAGGTTGGGGAGGGAAAGGACATGAGTCTTGCAACTGTGGAAAAATATTCTAAATCTTCTAATTAAATAAAATTTTCTAAAAAAAATATGCAAAATAGAGACTAAGAATTGACTTGCTGGAGGTCATGAAAAAGCAGGATAGACCAAACCAAAAGGAAAATCAAAATATAATATCTGAAAATCAGTTGAAAGAAAAGCTAATGATCTAATGTAACATAATCAATTAATAAAGCAAAATCAAAAGAATGAAAAAAATAGAAGGAAATCTGAAATATCTCATTGACTAGACAATGGACCTGGAGAACAGATCCAGGAGAGACAATTTGTGAATTATTAGTCTACCCAAAAGCCTGGGCAAATCCAAGAAACCTTCCCTGATATTTGTGAACAAGAGGGCAAAATCGACATTGAAAGAAGCCATAGATCACCCCCAAAAGATAAACTGCAGGAATGTTATAGCCAAATTCAAAAGCTTCCAGGTCAAGGACAAAATATTGCAAGCAGTGAGAAATTCAGATATTAAGGAGCCCCAGTCAGGATTACACAGGATCTGATAGCCTCTATACTAAAAGACATTGGTCTTGGAATATAATATTCAGAAAGGCAAAAGAATTGGGTCTAGAACCAAGAATCACCTTCCCATCAAATTTGACTATGTTCTTTCAGGGAACAATATTAGATTTTTAAAAATAGAAGATTTCTAAGCATTCCTAAATAAAAGATCAGAACTAAATGGAAAATTTAATGTTCAATACAAAAATTCAAGAGAACCATAAAAAGGTAAGCAAAAAAGAGGGGAAAATATAACACCTTCAGTAAGGTCAAATTGATTATATTATTTGGAAAAATGATATCTGTAACTATTAAATATTGTTTTCACTGTCATACTATACAGAAGGATAATTCATAGGCAGAGTCTGTCATATCAAGTTGTTTTTAGATGATATGTTAAAAATGGGGGGGACAAAAAAGTGGATGATATAAGAGAAACTTAAGGTATACCACATACAGAGGCACATGTGGGCACTGGGTGTGGGGGAGATTATTATTATAAGAAAGGGTAGAAGAGAGTGGTTATAGGTAATACTTTACCTTATTATCAGTGGAACCAGATCTAATGGGGTACAGAATTCTATATTACTCTACAGGGTATTTGAAAGGGAATAATGAAGGGGGAGATTGGGATGGGGAGTATTAAAAGGGAGGGAAATGTTGTGGGGTGGTGATTACTAGACCTTAAAGAAAAATAAGAGGGGAATAAGAAGGGATGTGGTGGGAAGGAAAGTAAAATAAGTGTGGGGAAAAGGGGAACTGATGAAAATAAAAATTGACTAATGAAATGTCTCATAAAGAAAGATAACATTGTAGCTAAATCATTTCAATGGAAATTTCATTATCAGTATGGAATATTTTAATGAAAAAAGGATGATCTAACAAAGAACTTTGCTAAACATCACAAGACAATAATAATTTACAACAAAGATAAAGGAAAACATAGAGGAAAGAAATATAATGTTCTTATTGACAATTGAGGATGATGTAACTACTGAGATTATTCATTTTTGCAGCTACTTGGACAACAAAAAAATTACTTGGAACCATATATATATATAAATTTGCCATTACATAAAATTAGTTTATTGTTAAATCAATATTTCATTTTATACTACATTTATTTGATAATGTATAAGTATGAGTTTTAACAACAAAAAAGTTGACTATTGAAGTTATTACTGTGCCTCTAGCATTCTATTGATTGGTGTAAACAGATGTTTTCAAATTGCATCCTTTCAATGCTTGACTATCTCAGTAAGTAAAAGAAGCTCTTGGAATGCTGCTGCTGTGTTATAAAATTTGATGGGACTTGTCATTATTTTCTAGTCCAGTAAAGACTTCACATAGGGCCAACTTTTTAAATAGGAAAACCTAAGAAGTAAATCAATGTAGTTCCACTGAATTTTTATCACTTTACTGTCTTGAAAACATTTCCTCAGGAGGCAGTTTTAAAGTATTTCTTCAAAAATTTAAGTTGCTTTATTTTTTCATAAATCATTAGAAAAACTAATGATAGTGACTATATTTTATATTGCTACCATATAAGCATTATTCTTATAGTTCTGTTAGATTTTAAATTATTATAACTCAAAGAACATTTAGTAATTAAGATAAGATTTTGTTTCCCTACATTAAATAACCAATGATCAATTTCCCACATATTATGTAATATAGATAAATAAATAAAGATATATGCTTTTTCTTTTATATTTTCATGACTACTCATGTCCCAAGGTATCATGTTTGAAAGCTTCCTCCTGAGAAATATTAGGGGATCAATAACATACCTCATCATATTTGTGCATATTAACTTTTAATTTTTAGCTCTATCTGATATTTCAGGAATCTCACTTTGTGTTTCAACTACTTTATCAAATAATTTCTACTTCAATTTTTTTCATATCTGTTCCAGCAGTTGTACTAAATGGCTACTCCCCAAATTGAGGCCTTTATTACTTCTCACTTGAATTACTGAAAAAATAAAACCTCCCATTGTTTTAATAGGCTCCATTCTTTTTAATCCACCATAGTTATGATAGTGACTTTCAAAAATATTTTTGGATGAGGCCATTCTATCATTCAAGAAGCCTTAGATGCGCTCTATCACTCTTAAAACACATTATAATCTTATACTTATACTTAAAACATTCTCCTATTTAATTCCCTTCTGCATTCCCAGGTTTATTTCATATAATTCCCACTTAGGCACTCATGGTCTCACCAAAACTAGTATAATTGTAATGGAGAGTAACTGAAACTTCTTTCTTGCCTCACACAATTATTAGCTGTGAGGCCCTGGGTGAATCACTTAGTCTTTTTTTTTTTTGCTTCAGTTTGCTTCAGTGATCTCTAAAAATTAGGGATTATAAAGAATATGAAAAGAAATATTTGCAAAGCATCTATTACAGAGACTGGCACATAGTTGGTGCCATATAAATGTATATTTCTTTCCTTTCCCCTCTCAATACCCGTAGCTTTTAGTGTTCCTTTCCTCTTCAAATTATCTCATATTTAATTAATTATTGTTTCTTTTTTGTCACAACAGTATGAAATCTCCTGAAGGGCAGGAAATGATATTTGGTTTTATCTTTATATTGCCAAATACTAGCACAATGCTTAGCCAATAAGAAATTGATAATTAGTATTTATTGAATTTAACTTAATAGTTTGTTCTCAAAATGAACCATCTTATTTCTGAATGCTGGATTACTTTAACTGCTACTATTACATTTTTATGTGACAGGTTCATTGTTAACACTTAAAATTATACTTCCAAATGTTCTTAAACATTTCTTTTCTATTCTTTATGCGATTTTTCCACTCAAAGTACCTCATATGGTACCTCTTTGAATGTGGTGCTCTTCCTCATCTTGTGCATTCATTTAGTCCAGTAAGTGTTTAAAAAATTAAGGCTTCAGTAACCATAGACTGTCTTTATTCTAGAATGTTTCTGCTTGGTGATCATTTTTTTAATTTTTACTTTAAATGTATTTGTTTGTTGAGTGTTACATTAAAATTTCTAGGTAACTATCTCCATCCCTGCCCTCTCTGAACTACAGAAGTCATAAGTTGACATTTGATAAATATATGTATGTATAGATATAGATATATGTAGATATAGATACTATGTATTTCTTGTTTCTATTAATCAGTTCATTCTCTGGAGGTGAACATAATACAAGTAATTATTTAAATAATATTTCTGTTTTTATACATAATATAGTCTTAATTCTGTCATTTTAAACTTATTTCATATAAAGTCTTTCCATTGTTTCTTTTTAATTAAATGACTCATCATTTCTTATGGCACATTAGTATCCCACCACAATCATATGACACTACTTGTTTAACAATTCTCCAATTGATAGGCATCTCCTAAATTTCTAGTTCTTGATCTCCTCAAATAGAATTTTATTTTTAGAATATAGAATTTCTTTTTTTTTTCCCTGATCACCTTAGAAAGTAAACTTTATTGTGGTACTGCTGGTTTGATCATGTTTTGCAACTTCAGATTAAGTGTGACTTCAAGTCTGGGTTCATAGTATAGTTCTATAAATCCAGGATTAAGTCTGTCTTAATTAGCTTAATAAAATTATTAAAGACTGAAAAATTGATTGAATAAATGAATGAAATATTAAGTTTAAAGTATTGTGCTAATGCCTAGTAATACAAATATTAGAATAATATAGTAATTGCTCATAGAGAGCTCATATTATAGTAGAGGAGACAACACAGATGAATGGTTTCCATTACAAATCAAACAGAAAGTTCCAATATTATGTAAGGTACAGAAACAAAGAAAATTATAATGTCTCTTCTTTATTGTCATAATTTTCACTGGTGATAGGGTATATTGTTTTCTGAAGTTGAACTGTCTACAGATACAAGTATTTTGATTGTAAAATACTTCTTTTCTGGGTATTTAATGGATGTTATAGTTGCTGCATAATAGCAGTTTGCATACTACATTGTTTTTTTCTAGATTACTTATTGATACAATTCTCAATAATGGTTTTCTGAAATTTATCAATTTATTTTCTCTCCCTCTCTCCTACCCCACTTACTTCCTCAAGAAGGCAGTTAATATGATATATGTTATATATTTGTTATCATAGAATACATATTTCCATGTCCATTTTGGAAAGAAGACACATATCACTTACACATGGAGTAAAGTGAAGAATGGCATGCTTAAATCTAATTTTAGACTCCTTCAGTTCTTTTTATGATGGTGGATATCCTTTTTCATCATGATTCCTTGGAATTGTTGTGGATCTTTGTATTGCTGGTAAAAGTTAAATAATTTACCATTGATCACCATGCATTTTTGCTGTTACTATAGACAATATTCTCTGGGTTCTGCTCACTTCACTTTTCATCACTTCATAAAAGACATTTGAGGTTTTTTTGTGATCATCTTGCTTGATGTTTTGGCAAAATAATATTCTATTACATTCATCTACAACAATGTATTTAGTCATTCACAAATTAATGAACATCCTTTCAGTTTCCAGTTCATTGCTACCACAAAAAGAGCTGTTAAAATATGTTTGTACAACTAGTTCCTTCCTCTCTATCTCTGCCCTTTTTGGAATATAGACATAGAGGTATTTCTGGCTCAAAGTGTATGCACACTTTTGTGACCCTTTGGACATGACTACAGATTGCTCTCCAGAATGGTTGTATCAATTCAAATCTCCACCAATCATACTTTATAGGGGCTAATCTGAGAGTATTGGCTATTTGTAGTGAGTGCAGTACATTGCTGTTCTAAAGGCTCTTGGGGTCAGAGACCAGGGATATCTCCTTTACAGTCTGAAGAGAAATGTCAACCAAAATGGTTGTGGTAGTTAGGCTCTTTTCTCACAGGTTAGCTCCCATTTCTCCCTTGTTGTGACCTTCTTCTTCAGTTAGTTTCTCCTTATAGCCCTATGAGTAGTGGTTGTTTATGAAGGCTGGGCTGTCCTCCACAGGGTATGCTCACTCCCCTAGATGATATCTGTGAGGCCTGATTGGGAAACAAGACAACTTGACACTAATAGACTAAAATCATTATCTGAGGCTAGATATTCTAAAATCTGGAGGTCTTCTGAAAAAAAGTAAATGTGCTTTTAAAAATCTTCATGTTTTTTTTTCTGACTCTATAGCAAGCTAAATCTTTCAGGCAGTTTCTTTATTTGTAAAATGGTAAAAATAGAGTCATTAACCACATAGGAATGTTGTGAGAATCAAAGAAAATAATATATGAAAACATGATTTGTAATGTGCTATATAAATGATATTTATATTAGTATTCAATTCAGTCCCTTAATTAACAAATTCCATATATCCTAAAACAAATTAAGAACTTCTCTACCTCCCTCTAAATATTCTAATAGAGAAAACTTCAAAAGGAAAGGTGAAATAATGTATCACTATATATAACTATATATAAACAACCATTTTCTCTATCATTATTTTATCCCAGATATTTAAAACAAGTTTACCCTAATAAGACCAGGAAATATTGACCTAAGATATGAGTCATTAACCTCTGTGTGTGTGTGATACCTCCTTTAATGAGTAAAGAAGGGTATTGGTTCCTTTCTCAGACTAATATTTTTAATTGTATATGAAAATCCACATCATTATGAAGGAAATCAATTACATAATGAGAATAAAAAAAAGCCACCCACCCCTTCCTAAACAAACAGTTGAAAAGCTTCTATCAAGGTAAAATTCATTATAATTATATCATCATAAGTATCTATGAAAGGAGATTTGGGGAAGGCAACATGATTATAAGCAGAGTGTCATAGAATGCTGGGAAGCAAGATTGATAGGGGTTAACCCTGTTAGAATTTTTAGGAGAGGGAATTGCTAGGATACCCACAGACAGGGGGGTTGTTCTTGGACTTTGGAGGGACAACCAGCTCCCATATCCTTGTTCCAACCCATGGAAAGGGGAAATCATTCCTGAAAGAGATTTTAACAAGAGCCTGAAAACCACTGAAATTTATAACTCTCCTGTGACACTGTGAAGAGGGAGATCTGAGAGGGAGCTGATCAAACTGCTCAATTTGCCTTTGGGGGTTATCCCCTAAAGTAGACCTGATTGCTCCTGAAACCTGACTTCACATCTATACAACCTACAATCTAGAGACTTGTTCATATGTGGGTTAGCCTAGGTTTAGCTAAGAATAGAAGGGAAATTATCAGGCAGAAAGTGTATTCAGTATAGCCTCGACTTTTGTTGAGGACTGAAGAAACTTTACATCAAAGTCAGAGGGGGGGGCTAATAAATTAGCTTTATTAGAGATAGGAAATGATCCACAACCCTCTTCCCTTTTCCCATATCCAGTTACCAACTTTATTAAACCATGTTATCTTAAATAAGCAGCCAGATTTGGTTACTTACTTACTGGCCTCTGGCAAAGAGAGCAAAGAGAGCAGACATTTTTGCTCTCTGGCCTTAAAGACCAAAGCCAGGGTCAAATATATTCACATTTGAGCAGATTTGAATTCAGAAAAACAGTTTTTGGGTCACAGGAAGACCAAGGCCTGTGAAGCCAGGGTAGCAGTAGAGAGGGCCATTGTGGCACTACAGAGCTCAGAGCTAAACTCCACCTAGCAACTGAGCTAGCCAATTAGAAGAGATCATCGCTTCTGGGGGCGTAGATTTCTTAAAGGAACAGAGTTAAAAGACAAATGTTCA